>NC_080071.1:49981058-50281058 GCF_949987535.1 Balaenoptera acutorostrata | reverse complement strand
TTTTTCCGAGGTCCTGGATCATCTTCACTATCATTATTCCAAATTCTTTTTCTGGAAGGTTGCCTATATCCACTTCATTTAATTGTTTTTCTGGGGTTTTATCTTGTTCCTTCATCTGGTACATAGTCTTCTGCCTTTTCATTTTGTCTATCTTTCTGTGAATGTGTTTTTCATTCCACAGGCTGCAGAATTGTAGTTCTTCTTGCTTCTGCTGTCTGCCCTCTGGTGCATGAGGCTATGCAAGCTTCCTGATGGGAGGGACTGGTGGTGGGTAGAGCTGGGTGTTGCTCTGGTGGGCAGAGCTCAGTAAATCTTTAATCCACTTGTCTGCTGATGGGTGGGGCTGGGTTCCCTCTCTGTTTGGCTTGAGGTGACCCAGCACTGGAGCCTACCTGGCTCTTTGGTGGGGCTAATGGCGGACTCTGGGAGGGCTCACACCAAGGAGTACTTCCCAGAACTTCTGCTGCCAGTGTCCTTGTCCCTGCAGTGAGCCACAGCCACCCCCCACCTCTGCAGGAGACCCTCCAACACTAGCAGGTAGGTCTGATTCACTCTCCTATGGGGTCACTGCTCCTTCTCCTGGGTCCTGATGCACACACTACTTTGGGTGTGCCCTCCAAGAGTGGAGTCTCTGTTTCCCCCAGTCCTGTCAAAGTCCTGCAGTCAAATCCCCTAGACTTCAAAGTCTGATTCTCTAGGAATTCCTCCTCCCGTTGCTGGGCCCCCAGGTTGGGAAGCCTGACATGGGGCTCAGAACCTTCATTCCAGTGGGTGGACTTCTGTGATATAAGATTTCTCCAGTTTGTGAGTCACCCACCCAGCAGTTATGGGATTCGATTTTATTGTGATTGTGCCCCTCCTACCGTCTCATTGTGGCTTCTCCTATGTCTTTGTATGTGGGGTATCTTTTTTGCTGAGTTCCAGTGTCTTCCTATCAATGACTGTTCAGCAGTTAGTTGTGATTCCAGTGCTCTCACAAGAGGGAGTGAAGGCACGTCCTTCTACTCTGCCCAAGATAACTATTGATAATTTTTTCTAGTTTTTAAAAAAATTTTTTTATTGAAGTATAGTTGATTTACAATGTTGAGTGAATTTCTGCTGTACAGCAAAGTGGTTCAGTTATACATTTATATATTTTTCATATTCGTTTCCATTATGGTTTATCACAGGATACTGAATATAATTCCCTGTGCTATACAGTAGGACCTTGTTGTTTATCCATCCTAGACATACTAGATTGCATCTGCTAATCCCAAACTCCCAATCCTTCCCTCCCCCACCTCCCCTCCCCCACCTCCCCTCCCCCTTGGCAACCACACATCTGTTCTCTTTATCTGTGAGTCTGTTTCTGTTTTGTAGATATGTTCATTTGTGTCATATTTATTTGTTTTAAATTTATTTATTTATTTTTATTTTTGGCTGCATTGGGTCTTCGTTGCTGTGCACAGGCTTCTTTAGTTGTGGTGAGCGGGGCTACTCTTCATTGCGGTGTGCAGGCTTCTCATTGCGGTGGCTTCTCTTGTTGCAGAGCACGGGCTCTAGGTGCACGGGCTTCAGCAGTTGTGACTCATGGGCTCTAGAGCGCAGGCTCAGTAGTGGTGGCGCACGGGCTTAGTTGCTCCATGGCATGTGGGATCTTCCCAGACCAGGGCTTGAACCCGTGTCCCCTGCCTTGGCAGGCGGATTCTTAACCACTGTGCCACCAGGGAAGCCCATTTGTGTCATATCTTAGATTCCACATATAAGTGATACCATATGGTATTTGTCTTTCTGACTTACTTCACTTAGTATGATAATCTCTAGGTCCATCCATGTTGCTGCAAATGGCATTGGTTCATTATTTTTTTATGGCTGAGTAATATTCTATTGTATATAAACACCACATCTTCTTTATCCATTGCTCTGTCAAGGGACATTTAGGTTCTTTCCATGTCTTGGCCCAGTAGTTTCTATATGTGTGTATAGTTAAGCTGTATCTGCATTTCAAAGTGTTTATTGTGTCAAACATTGATACAGTACAGGCCACTCAGTTGAGAGGAAATTTGACAGGATAGGGTGCACATGGACTGGCATCCAACAAGTGGACTGGCCCAAGTTACTACTTACTAGGGGTGTGATAACTAATTACCTAATCTGGGGAAACCTCCGTTTCCTCATCTGTAAAATGAGGGTAATAATAATTACCTCCTGGAGTTGTGGAGAGGATTAAATGTACAGCAGTTAGCCCAGTGCTAGAGAATGGTAAATTTGATATATGGCACTACTACAACTGTCACTAGAAGTATAAGCCTCAGTTTTAGATCATGTGCTTTGCAAAGCACAACTAGTTGTCTTTTTAATAAAGGAGCATACAAGTGACTTATTTTTCCTATAAACTATTATATACATAATAGTTAAAATCTTGGGAAATTAGATCTTTATCTCTCCTCACTTTTAAATATTACAATATATTATTTTTTTCTTCTCTTTGAATAAGTTAGGTAACCTAAAATTTATTTCACCTTCCATGTTACTCTTTTTAACAAGTGGATATTGCTTTTTAATATTCTAAGAATTGGAGTTAAGTACCTGGTTATATCTGTGATATGTCTGTCTTATTTTACACAAGCTGTATTCCCATAAGTAAAACTCAGAAAGATGTGCTCCAATTTGAGAATTAGCTGATGCATGCAGAAGAAATTCACTCAATCAATGTATGGGCATGTTCTGATGATAGAATAACTGGCTGATTTCAGAAAGGAAAAAGATGACCTAATCCATTTTAACTGTTGATAGGAAACATCCTTACATTGTTGTCAGAGACCTGAGGGTAGAAAGTGTGTACTCCTTTTTGGAATTATAACTAAAATCATGTGACTCTGGAGGACCCACAGTATGAGAACATGCTACCAAAAAGATCACTTTGTCTTCTGGGAAGGATACTAAATAGCAGGGCATGGGGCTAGACCACAGATGTTTGGCTTAACAGTTCACAGTTGAGGATGGTAGGTAGTCTCAGAAAATTATAAAATGCCTCTGCTGAGCCAGTTACCGCTAAGATTCCACCTACGTGTGCACTACTTAAATACCTTCCTACATACTTGAGCCTTAGTGACCTGTCAGCAGAGGGTGTCTGTGACAGTTACATGAGAACGGCCTTATTTGCTTAGGATTGTGTGTGGGTGTTGAACACGGCACTTTTAGCATAAATTTATGAGGTGCAAGCTTTTAATGCAAAGATGACTCATAAGGTTTCAGAATGTGTAAATATGAAGCACAGTCTAACTTATACCATCACTGGTACTCACCCACAGCAAAACTAGCCTGGGTTGATTACCAAATTGTTTGGACTACCAGGAAATTCACAAAATTTGTCACTCTTAATAGGCTGATGACAAAAATTCTCGGGTTGATTGTAACATTTGTTTGGCGCTACCATCTTAAACCAGTGTTACATGTACTTAATCTGCATTTTGCAATATTATGTATTTCCGAGATTGTGAAGAAGTCAATTCTTTTGAGAAGTTACACTGGAAAACTTAAACAGACAGCAATTGTATAATACAGTAAAAAAAATTAGAGGCAACAGAGAAAGGATCATAACTAAACATTTGATATGGATGTTGAAATAAAACTAAGATCAGCATTTTTTGTGACTCGTTTCTGATGAATCACAAAACTTGCATTTCTCTTGCAAGTTTTATGCAATTGCTACAAAAATGTCATAAAAATTTCCTTTAACTGAAGATGAACTGGTAAAGAATAGACCTTTAACCTTATTGGGAGCAATACTTGGAAGTAGATTATTTAGCTGTCAGAATAATAAAACCTTGGAAACTGTGACCAAACAGACAACCAGGAGACCCAGAATTCAATAGGATATTGTTTTAATACTTCAAAATGTTGTGGCCCTTAGTAGACAGGAAGAATATGAAAGAATAAAAATATAAAGGATCTTAACCAATTTTGTAAATGGAGTCAACCATTATTCATAGTTCTCTTAATATTGCTATTGATACTATGTATAAAATAGATAACTAATGAGAACCTACTGTATAGCACAGGGAACTCTACTCAATGCTCTGTGGTGACCTAAATGGGAAGGAAATCCAAAAAAGAGGGGATAGATGTATACATATAGCTGATTCACTTTGCTGTTCAGCAGAAACTAACACAACATTGTAAAGCAACTATAATAAAAATTTAAAAATAAATTTATGGATAGAAAAAGATTTATTTATAAGTTGAACTTAAAAAGTTAAACACAGTTAAGTTTTTGGATTCTGACTTTATCAGTTGATTGTGAACTTACAAAATAAATTTCTGATTAGCTCTGCATAAAAAATTTAAAACACCATAGAGGTGTTTTTTTCCTTTCTAAAAATATTTCGTAGGTCAATAGAAACAAAGGCCAGAGAAGAGGTTTTAAAGCTTTAACTGTTGCATACTCAGAAAGTAAGAAAAACACTGGCATTTAGCTTTTGATCACTTCTATGTAAAATAAGAATCATAGAGTCACTAAAGAAACAGTCAACAGGAAGGATTTTTGAGATTAAACATATTTACAATAAAAACAAATTTCTGGACATTGGATCATTCTTTTATTAACTTTGGAGGCCCACTTGAGAATCTCATTTATGAGAACACCCACAGATAATAACAAATAAATAAGCCTGTATTCCCTGAAACACCACCCATGCACACGGCTGGACCATAAGTTGGTTTTTAGTTAAATAGCAGCTACCATATTTGGTCTTATGCTTCAAGCTGTTACAAACACAACACGTTTGCTCAATTCTAACTTCAGCTTTTTACTAACTGAATTCATTTCCTATAATAGATAGACCTCCTAGTTTCATTAGGTTAATGTCTTGTTGATTTTCTTTTGAAGACTCAGTGCAGTATTAAGTGAAGTCACCGGCAAAATGGGTACTGTGTCAGTAATACTTAAAACATTTGAGTAGCCAAGTGAGCAGACCATATGTTAGGAAATTCCTTGCATGCTTATTTAGGTTTCAAGTCTTTCAATACCATCAACTATAATTGCAAAGGTACACTAGGTGCTCATAATCACCAAATCTTAAAGCTTTTACCCAAGTGGTTTTACTAATTAAGGACAGGAAAAAGCACTTGTTTCCCCCTGCCTTCTGACAGGTTCAACGGGACTGTCAAAAGAATGATTATTCATGGCAAGCATTATTTTCAAGCATTCAGCTTAATAATTTTTTAAAAAGTGACCTCAAGGTAAAATGTACTACCATTATGACTTTATAAGCACACCCTACCTCTTTCTGTTAACTATTCCAGTCCTGGCTGATTTCAAGTCTCACTCACTAAATGTGCTTTCACCTGTAAAGTATCTACTACCATAATGCCTACTGAACACAGAATGCAGTTAAATGTCAGTTCCTTATTCATCCCTCTGTAACACATTGAAATTTGGATTTTATCTGAGTGGTAATAGTTCCCATTCAACTAGGTATTGGGTTCCCAAAGGGCAAAGATCATGTCTTATATTTCTTCTGTGGCCTCCACCCTCACCTGAGTGCGTGGCTCAGCACTGAAGCTCTTTATTAATCTACCAAACTCATCAATTACAATTTTGCTGCAAAGCTTCTGCTAATTCTCTACCACAGGTTAGTTGAATTTCATATAATTAGCCCTTAATACTGAGACCAAATCACATTAACACTTTGCAAATATTAGTATATCATGAATGTTAGATCCTAATGTTCCCCCTTTTATTTATTAATTTAGTTGGTTAGACATGGTGGGTAGTTTTCAAAATGTCTTTGTAACATTCTCTTAAGTGAGAACAAAATAAACCAAATTCTCTCTCTGACAGACCAGAGTACCTGTCTGCCAAATAACTTTATAAAAATGAAGGTAGCTGACAATAATATTTAGTCTTAAGGTATAAGCCCCTGGCCCCTAACACTCAAGTCCAGACCAAATGAGAGACGGGAGACAGGTAGGCTAATAGTACTGTGAGGAGTGCTATGCAGAAAGCTCTATAAACAGAGATACGTGGGGCACACAAAGTCTTTATTGCCACAGGAAGCAACTGCACTCATCCCACCTCACCAACAGCTTTAATAGTCACAGAAACGCAGACTTCACGTAATAAAGTACAAAACAGACTTGGGGAGAAATGGTCCCTTGGACTATATTGGTTGTAATACTGAGGTAACCAATTGACCTGTTCAGTGAAAATACCTCTAACACAATGAAAACAATCAACTAGTTATAACATCCAATTCATATATACAATTCAAATAAAAATATATATTATTTGCTTCAATGTATAGCAAGTTTAATACATTAGTGTTTACAAAATAAAAACTGTATTCTACTGAAATTTTTCTTGTGCTTCCCCCTTATCACTAAGCATGAAAGACCAGAAAAGTATGATACTTAAGGAAACTTATTTATGGATTTAAAGATGCAGTTTGTGCGGTCATGAAAGACAGATAAATATTAGTTGGAAGATTACCACATCTTTAAAAATTTTTGCTTATTAAAATCTACAAACTTGAACCATAGACACAATTTTTAAAAAACCCACAGAATTTCTCAAAATAGATTAGAATACAGGAAACGTTTCATGAAACTACTGAGATACTAACCAGTTCTATGGCTAATATTAAAAACTGAACAATCTATGTAAATCGTATTCATACTATTTCTACGCACAGTGAACAATACAATCACAAAAATCAACCTCAAGCTAGCAACAAAGTTGCAAGGTCCATAAAAAGCTTCTTCAGTGGGCAAAACACTATGGTACAATTAAAACATTTAGGAAGGGAAAAAAGCCTTTTAATAGTATAAAAGTTGTTTACTGGTGTTTCTACTGTAAAGCTATTCTACAAATCAAAATGAAAAAGGAATTATATATGTGACAGTGATCAGAGACTACAGTGCAGACATTTCATCTAACATTTGGCTGATGAATTTTAGTATAACAGATTATAACTTAATATTTTTACATAGTTATGACCTAGAGCAGAACCGAAAACAACACAAAAAACACATATTCCAAGTCAATACACTCTTCTCAGCAATATCTGGGTTTAGATGAATCTGGAGGAAGTAGGTAAAGCTGTCAAACATCATCTCTTAAACCAACAGAAAAAATGTAAATTGGTAGAAGTAGTATTTGTTTTTCACTATGGATTCCAATGTGAAATTCTAGTAAGTATGCAAGTATGTTATTAACATTTAAGCACACCCTCATATATAGGCATACAACCCATTAATTAAATAGGGAGAATTAAAACAGATTTTCAAGTTAAAATGAGTTTTAAGAAAAAACTGCATTCATAAATCTGAAAAGTATACAAAAATGAAATTGTAAAATAAATAATATGTGTCAACTAAACCTCCATAGAGATATGCCTGCAAATGTGGATGCACTGATTGTCTAAACTTGTGATGGTCTGCATGGGAAGACATTCCCCAGGGAGAGCCATCTAGCTTCTCTGACTCTGGTGTGTAGAGAATTTCTGGATATAAAACAGTACTTACTCTACTATATATTATAGCCTTTGTTAACAGTCACCATCCTTATCACATTTAGGGTTAACTTACTATGTCTTAATCTATATAACACATTCTGAAATAATAATTTTAAGTCAAGGCTTTTACACATCTGTCCACTTGTTTCTAGTTCTCTGTCCAACTAATAGCTTCCTATTTTTGTTATACCTTAAGTACCTATTATAAAATGCAACCTGGGTCAACTAGGTAAGAGAGGTTTTTCTACTCTATTGCTCACTTTTTTGACCTTACTCCAGTATTTATTAACTATGTGCCTAATTAAGCCAGTAAAAATGGCATTTGACTACTAAGAAATGACACATTTCCTATTAAACAATATCAGTTTTATCAGATATTAAATCTACAACATTTTCCTGACTTAAATTGAGTATTTGCTTTCCATTTTTCCAAAGTCATTGCAACTTTGCCAATAACTACATCACTTAAACTTTCTTTTTTATGACTGCAAAGATTCTAAACTCTGACATACAATAATATTTACGCAAAACACACAAAGTAGACAATGAAATTTCAAGTAAGATAAACTGTATCCACACCTATTGGCCCAAACAGGTCTCAACATCTAGATTTTACTTCTATAAATTATACAAATACATTGTACATTCTTAAATAATTAATGCTTACAATATTAATTTGTAAGCCTTTCCACATAAAATGACTTACAGAGGAATGTGGATCAGTATTTCTGTTACAGATTGTAACATTCTCTTAATTTTCTTTTGTGGCTGTAGTTTTGTCTTCCTGGTTTCCACAGATTACTGGATCAGTCCTTAAGCTTTGGCTATGAAATCTGTTTGTGCTGAATGAGGCAACATTGGTTATTAAGGCTTATTTCTATGATGGAGCATTATCCTTAAATCTGATGCCATTTCCAGAGAACAGTGGGAGAATCATAGCTATCTTGAATCTTCAGGCTCTGTTTTGATGACTTTCTTTTCTAAAGTAAAAGCTGAGTGAGGGTAGTCTTTTAAAATCCCCAGGCTCTCTGAATAAAAAGAGAAACACAAAATGTATTGATACTTTAAATCAATGGTCACAAAAAAACAAACTCAAACAAACTTATAAAGAAACCCCCAAACTCCAAAGCAAGCAGTATCAACTATTCATAACTCTGCAATTCCATATAAAATTTTTATGTTTACAGAGTTGAGGTTAAGAGTTTGGATTCTGGATTTATATTCCATTTCTGCCAATTACTAGCTGTATACATCTCTGGGCAAGTTACACACCTCTCTAAGCCTTAGTGTCTCCATCTATAAAATGGGGATAGTATCTATACAGGGTGATATGAGACTTAAATCATAAAATGTATGTAAAGCACACAGCATATAGAACCTACTGATTTTTATTTAATGCTTGGTCCAAAGTGATACATAAAATATATAAAATAAAACTGGTCACTCATATACAACAAAGTTACTAAAATATTTACTATCAATGAAGACATGAGGCAGAAAAAAAACTTCCATGTTTAAACATGAACTATTTTTAAAAGTTTCTCTAGCCATGAAACCTTAAGGTGGGAGAAACAGGGATAAAAGAATGAAGATTCTATTTTCTTAAGGACTCATTCCTCCGAGTTACATGAATAATTATTTCAACCTCAAACCAAATACTACAGAATGACAATAAAATGTAATATTTACATGAAGTACTAATACTGGGGGATACACACACACACACACACCCACACACTTTAAAAAGGATTCTAGAAAAGTAACCAACATTAATAGCTTATCTGAAATTAGGCAGTTCACTTTATGAATTTCCCTCTCTATACAGAAATTCAGCATAAGAAAAGGAATAAAAATAGTAGCTACCATTTACTGAGTTCCTATCAGCCAGGCAATTCATATAGGCTATCTTATTTAATCCTCATAACTATTCTATGAAGCAGAAATTATTTCTATTTTACAGATGAAACAACTGACTTCAAGTAACTCCTAAAGTTACTTTAACTCAAAGATTGGATGATATCAGATTCTTTCAAATGGTGTTGGTGTCTAATACTTTAAGTCTGTATAACTCACTTTACTTGGATAAAAACATGAAAACACCAAACTATAATAAGGAACAGCTTATCCTTTTACGGAGTTCAGTTTACTTCTGAAATACAAATATCATCCCCCAAATGCAGCTGCATGAAAAGTTTAGAGTTTGGTACACAGGTTTTCTTAGCAGGACAGCAAACATACAGTCCACCAATTTCATATTATGAAAGGCTGGAAAAGGGAATTACATACCTGAAACCAGCCATTTATCATCTGGTTCAGAATTGTGTGTTAAGTCACCATTCATGTAATAGCTAATCAAAATGATCTCAATCTTTAAGAGCTTTTCCCTGTCAGTCCTTTGGAATATCATGTTCTCAAAAAGACTGGCTATTAATATGGCAATCTATTATTTCCAAGGGGAGAAAACGGACTAGTAACATTATTAGTAATGACCCTTTTTTAAGAAGGGGGACAGTGGAAGTTAGGAGATTAGAATAGAAAGATGTTTTATTCAAATATTACTCCCTCTAATCACATCCCACATTCTCACCTGATGAGTGGGACTTTGCCTCACTGGAGTAATGTCTACTCAGCTCCCCATCCACCACAAAATGATGGAGTTGTCTGTTCTGTAAATTAGGCATTCGGAGGTTCAAAGGTCTTTCGCCTAATGAAAAGAAAAGAAAGCAGTATGAGTAATTAAAGACACATCATGGTTTTTCTTAAAAATAAGTTTTCACAAATCGTCTGAACACTCCTTAGGAAATAAGTAAGGAAAGTCAACAGGCACTGAAGAATTTAAATAGCTGGAGAAATATCTAAAATAATAGTTTAGGAGGAAAATGGCAACTCATACTAGTCTCAAGATTTACCATTCTGCCAGGACATTTTGAAGAGCTGATCACAAACTAAACAAAAGACTGAGATTTCCAGTATGCACTCCAACTCTGGCAGATAATGCATCACCTCTGTAGGGCATTTTCTTACTAGTGCAACCATTTTACCAAGGCAGGTCATTAACCACATAACAACAAATACTACAGAGACAGAGATGGCTTCAAGCCAATTGCCCATTACTAGAACAACAACAACAACAAAACCTATGGCAAATCCACGAAAAAATGTAATTAGAACAGATATGGTAAAAAAGGTTTCATATGCCAAATCATACTCTATCATAAACCTAAATCCATCATACTTAGGAAATTGTTGCCCTACACTGGATTATCCTGGGGTCACAAATTAGAGGCATCAAATCTTTCATTAATGCCTTTGCATCTTAACTCCAGTCTTTTTTTAAAAAAAATTAACTAATTAATTAATTTATTTTTGACTGTGTTGGGTCTTAATTGCTGCGCACAGGCTTTCTCTGGTTGCGGCGAGCGGGGGCTACTCTTCACTGCAGTGCGCGGGCTTCTCGTGGTGGCTTTTCTTGTTGCAGAGCACGGGCTCCAGGCGCAAGTGCCTCAGTAGTTGTGGCTCACAGGCTCTAGAGCACAGGCTTAGCAGTTGTGGCGCATGGGCTTAGTTGCTCCACGGCATGTGGGATCTCCCCAGACCAGGGCTCGAACCCGTGTCCCCTGCACTGGCAGGCTGATTCTTAACCACTGCGCCACCAGGGAAGTCCCTTAACTCCAGTCTTAACTGTCAAGGATGACTGGAGAAGTTAAACAAGACTTCCACCAAAAAGTTTCTGTAATATTTTAAAAAGGAAGAACGTTCTTTGCCAGTACTCTGATCTGCTGATGTGTAATGTTTTACTCTATAGTTGAAGAATGCTGGTTAAGATGGTATTCTTACGTAGAAAGAAATCTTATTTTTTTGACTACAGTAACCACTCTCTGAAAAAAGTATAATAATACATTAAAAAAAAAGTCCTACAAAATTGTTTTTCTTCAAACACTATCACTATTTGAAACTAGAGGATCTATTTCTATACCTATATGCTATACATCTCCCTCCACTCAAGTGCAAGCTCCAAGGGAGCAGGGACTTTATCTTATTCACTGCTGCATTTTCAGTGCCTAGAAGTGTGCCTGGCACATAGGAGATACTAAAAAAATATCTGTTGAATGAGTGAATGACAATGACTTGGGATTTTCTTCACATGTGGATACAAAAAAAATGAAATAATTTTTAAAATGGTAAAAATGCTCATGAATCAAAACTTTCTACACCTGAGTTTAAGAGAACAATTTCCAAAGTATACACCACACAAAATATTTTCCTAGGGACTACAGGCCAATGTGAAGCCTGAAAGAAGACAAAATTTCTACAAGTCTCTCCATTCTTATACTGTCTCTTCAAATCTCTGTACTCTGTCATAGTACTTTAGAAGCAGTCACCACATTCTCTTAGGAACCAAATGTTATAAATTTCAGACAAATCTGTTTATGAAGTCTAAAAAAATCCAAAGTTTTAATCTTTTAAAAAATGATAAACATCTCCCATGGAATCCATTTCTTCAGGAAAAATGATCTGTACTGTTTACATCTCCCATTCCCATCCACCCTCTACAAAATATATGTCAATCACATGTGCCAGCTATTGTTTAGGGATAATAAGGTTAAAAAAAAACTCTACAAGTTATATTTGCAGGAAGAATTCTTTCCTTTTTAGAAAAAGGGACAATTTAAAAATTAATTTTGATAGAGAACCTATAAAATAATCTCCATAAAATATCAAGTTTAAAAAATCAGCAATTTTTTGTTTCCCTTTGAAGTACACAGAGTAGCTGGCTCTAAAGGTGTGGGTCACTCGAAAGATGTACCTTGTCCATCAGCATTATCAGAAGTCAAGCCATTAGGGCTGTGCTCTTCTGAGCTTTGCCTGTAAAGTCCTGCACACAGTCTTCTTTCAGCATGCTGCAGTCTGTCATAGCCAGCTTGGGTGCAAAGGAACTCCATCTGCTTTGCCATCACCTTTTCAGGCTGCTAGTAAGTAAAGTGAAAATAAAGTAACTAAAACATTCTAGATTTTTTAATGGTTTAAAGATGCCAATTTCAGACTGCAGCAAATATATTTAGTAGTCATTAAAATTAGTTCATACTTCATGTGGTATACACGTTCCATAAATATGCACTGATGTCTATATCATCATGTTAAAACACAGAATGTTAGATTTTGTACAAAAGGAAAAAAGCTTTCTGCTCAATCCTATAAAGAGAATTCCATTCTAGCTCAAAAGCAAAATAACCTTAGCTTTGTTTTCTAAGATACCGAGTCCTTTTAAAGATTTTTTAAAAAAGGAACCTCAGAGCAACAGCAACATCTGTTATAAACTGCTTCTAAAACACAGGGCAAAGTCTTGGCATTTTTATTTCAGGATCTGCCAGTACACAAACTCTGATATGATGACAGTATATTTGGGGGAGAAAAGGTGTAAAACGGCTGTCTAGAAGAACAAGACAAACACACCTCCCTCTAAAATTAAGCAATGCAAATTATGCAGAAAAATATCCGTGCCGACGAGGATCTTCACCTTCATCGTGGAATGAAACTGAAGTATTTTCCAACCCATCATAAAAAGACATGTTTTAAAGTACACAATTAGTTGGCTGACATATAAATTTATCTCTGCATGTGTTCTCTAAGTCCCTTCTCTATGCACTGCTCTAAATTACCTATGTGTGATAATACCTATGATAGTCAAAGCAGTGATATTCTTCCAAGGAGGTAATAGTCAAAATACACAGATAGGAATCACTGCCATGCTATATAGAAGAGCAATACAAGGCATCTACTATATAAAACTATATATATGTTACAAACAATCCTGATTCACAGTAGTAAAAATCAATAGGTGAAATATATTAACTCATAGAATAGGATAAAAGCTTATACTATTATTCTGAATCAAATAAACGAATGGATAAAGAAGATATGGCACATATATACAATGGAATATTACTCAGCCATAAAAAGAAATGAAATTGAGTTATTTGTAGTGAGGTGGATGGACCTAGAGTCTGTCATACAGAGTGAAGTAAGTCAGAAAGAGAAAAACAAATACCGTATGCTAACACATATATACGGAATCTAAAAAAAAAAAAAAGGTTCTGAAGAACCTAGGGGCAGGACAGGAATAAAGATGCAGACGTAGAGAATGGACTTGAGGACACGGGGAGGGGGAAGGGTAAGCTGGGATGAAGTGAGAGAGTGGCATGGACATATATACACTACCAAATGTAAAATAGCTAGCTAGTGGGAAGCAGCCACATAGCACAGGGAGGTCAGCTTGGTGCTTTGTGACCACCTAGAGGGGTGGGATAGGGAGGGTGGGAGGGAGACGCAAGAGGGAGGGGATATGGGGATGTATGTATATGTATAGCTGATTCACTTTGTTACACAGCAGAAACTACCACACCATTGTAAAGCAATTATACTCCAATAAAGATGTTAAAAATAAATAAATAAATGAGATCAAAAGGAACCATAACTTCAATTCATTTAAATTTGTTACTAATTAACTAATAAAATTTCAATAAGATTTCTGAGGGGGAAATGTATTTTTCATCCTCTTAACATGAAAACACAAAACTTGGCACTACTAAATCTGACCAAAAGCAGTCACTAGTGAGAAGATCAACAGGAATAAAACTTACAGTACTTTCTAAAAGGCAAAAATGACTTTTTAAAATGTTAATTTCTGTGTACACGATTAAATAACTTAGCAGCAAAAGCACCTGAAGCTACATATTAATTTTTCATTATACATGAATTGAAATGATTCAACAATAGCTACAATGTTGACTATTAATATTTTATTGAGAACTAGAACTATTTTATCTCAGAGTTGTATTACACACATAATCGACATGGCTGTTTTCCTGGTATCAAGTTGCTTCTTTCTTAAGTAGAGAATCTGTATTAATTCCTACAAAACTTCAAAGAATAAATAAGTAGCAGATGTCGGGTTCTGCTCACAAAGCAAACTAAACCTAGTTGATACTGCTATCTTACTGATACAGCTGTGGATCAGATGACATTGTAAAAACAATCAGAAATAAATTCAGTCTTTGGATGAAACTGAATTTAAAACTGAAGCTAGTCGAAGCAGCCATTTGTTTTTTAACCTACAGATGCTGTTATGAAATAGTAACTGGTGGTTGACGTTACCTGTGAACTAAGGGCAGCGAGTTCCTCACTCTTAGCTTTAGCCTGCTGGAAGAGTGTCTGCACGGAGTCCTGGAAATCTGGAAACCCATCCTGTGGGTCAAAGAATATGTCCTTTTTACTTTAAAATAACCATATTATCAAAAACTCAGAAAATGAAGTAAAGAAATCCACTGTAATCCTATTACCTGAATAATCATGATTAAGATTTTAATGCACAATACTTCATTTCAGTCTCTCAAGGTACAATTACCTTATTTCTACAGTTGTAACCTCAATAAAAACATAAATGAAAAAGATTAAAAAGTTTATACATCCACAGTGTTTTACACTGGAACATAGATTTTATGATCATTGATAATAATGATTATATAACATTTCATCTGGTGGTTTGACAATTTAATCACTATCTTCATATTGGACATTTATATGATTTGCCTTATTTTTGGTTTTATGAAAAACACTGCAAAAATATTTTCATGGAGACAGCATTTTCCATAGTTTAGATGATCTAATACAATAGGTTCCCAGAAGTAGAATTAGTGCAAAGGGATGAACATTTTTATGTCCTTTACATATGTTACTCAAGGGCCTTTATTGCTTTATTGTATCATAAGCAACATATGACAGTTTTCCTTGCCAGTACTGGGTGTCGTTTTCTTAATTGTTGCCAATTTATACTTCTGTTTTGATAATCAAAAAAATTTTTAATTTTGTATACTATAGTTGTATATACTTATATTTTACTTTGTGATTTCTTCTATTACTATACAATTCAAATAGACATTCTCCTTTAGAGATTTGAGAAGTACTCAAATCTACCCTCTAGTTTTCTAAAGCTTTATTTTATTGTTTCTTTTGTTTTTTAAATTTAACTCTCTATCCCATCTGGAATTTATTTTGTCATATGTAATGTGGTAAAAGTCCAAAGTAAATTCCCAACCTGAATTTCTGCAGAATTCTTCCATGCTGACTTGTGATTTCTCCTTTACCAGTTCAAAGGACAGGCAATAGGGCTTTGGAATTAGAAAGACCTGCACTTGTGTTCCGATTCCACCACCACTTACTAGCTACATGACACTGGATGAGTAACTTAACCTTTCTGAACTTTAGTTCCTTCATATGAATAATAAGGATAAGAGAACCTATCTATTAGGGTTGTTGTGAGCTAAAGTAAATGAGATATTGCCTTTAGCATACAATAACTGCTGAGTATCAGTATGTATTCTTATATATTCTTATTTATATATATTCTTATATTAAATAGTATATTCTTATATTAAACATAAGTATATTCTAAGTATATTCTTATATTAAGTAGAGTGTACTTGGGGCACTGTACTCCTGCACAACACTTCAACTTAAATTATTTCCATTTTATACCATACACACACACACACACACACACACATATATATGCAAATCCGTTTACTAATTTTATTAAGTCTTTTTTTGGCCTGTTTAGTGCGCCACATGAAATTTATAACTACAAACATCATGATAGCATGGTTTTACTAACTTTACTGAAAACTACTCAAGGAACCCTCAAAGACATTGTCATTAACCTCCAAAACATTTCTCTCCTTGTTTGATAAAGCTGTATATTTGTAGCAAAGGGTGAATAATGAAAAACTGAAGTTGTTATATAATAACAGAGCAGAAAAAGTTGTAATAATAACAAAATATGTACCTTATTTGAAAAATGAAACACTGGTTCAAAGATTTTCCCCACTGGGGTCTTTTCAAAAAAGTATTTCTCCACTGCAAATCTCATGTTTTCAAATACTTCATCTACCAAAATTCATTTCCTAAGTAATAATTAACTTCCCATTTTTTAAAATTCAAAGACATGAAATAAAATAATTAGAATCAAGAGCAAATAAATTTAACATCTTGAAATAGTCTTATGTAGCTCCATGGTGGGTTATACAATCAGCCTTTTAAAATTATTAAAAATAGCCACCTTTCTAGGCCCCTACAAGACCAAGGACCCCAGGCTTAGAGGAATGTATAGAATATAATCATTAACTGAGCTAGAATGAATTTTATACAAGTGTATACACTTGAAATCTAAATGAAAAGTGCACTTTTCTTAGTCATTCCATTTTTCTCCTAAGAATTTACTTAGGCCTAAAAATCCAGCTTTATCTTTAACAAACTCTCCTTTAATTTAAGTTCTAAAGTTCAGTGAGGTAAGCTAGTAGGAGATTTAGAAAACAACATCAATAAGAGCAGCTATCATTTTTCAGGTGCCTACAATGAACCAGTTCCTGAATATATTCTGTAATTTACTTATATTGTCTCATTTAATCCTCACACAAACAACCCTGGGTTTCCCTCATTTTACAGCTACAGAGATTAGCTTCAAAGCCTATGCTAAAATCACAAAATCCTTGAGTTGCCACCTTTATGAGACTCACAACAGTACATAAAGGCATTTCTTTTATTTCCTTTACTTTAGAAGACAGATCCAAAAAAATATTGCTGTGATTTATGTCAAGGAGTGTTCTGCCTGTGTTTTCTTCTAGGAATTTTATAGTATCCGGTCTTACATTTAGGTCTTTAATCCATTTTGAGCTTATTGATGTATATGGTGTTAGAGAATGTTCTGATTTCATTCTTTTACATGTAGTTGTCCAGTTTTCCCAGCACCACTTACTGAAGAGACTGTCTTTTCTCCACTGTATAGTCTTGCCTCCTTTCTCATAGATTAATTGGCCATAACTGTGTGGGTTTATTTCTGGGCTCTCTATCCTATTCCATTGATCTATGTGTCTATTTTTGTGCCAATACCATACTGTTTTGATTACTGTAGCTTTGTAGTATAGAACTACCATATGACCCAGCACTTCCACTCCTGCTTATATATTCGAAAGAAACAAAAACACTAATTCGAAAGGATACATGCACCCCAATGTTCATAGCAGCATTATTTACAATTGCCAAGATATAGAAGCAACCTAAGTGTCTACCAACAGAAGAATGGATAAAGAAGATGTGGTATATATATACAATGGAATATTACTCAGCCATAAAAAAGAATGAAATTTTGTCATTTGCAGCAACATGGATGGATGTGGAGAGCATTATGCTAAGTAAGTCAGACAGAGAAAGACAAATACTGTGTATCACTTATATGTGGAATCTAAGAAAATATAACAAACTAGTGAATATAACAAAAAAGAAGCAGATTCATAGATACAGAGAACAAACTAGTGGTTACCAGTTGGTGGGGGCATAATATAGGGGTGGGGAGTAAAGGTACAAACTCTTGGGTGTAAGACAGACTCAAGGATGTATTGTAAAACACGGGGATACAGCCAATATTTTATAATAACTCTAAATGGAAAGCAACCTTTAAAAACTGTATAAAAAATAATTTTTTAAATAAATTAAAAAAAATTCTTTAAGAAAATTTTTAAAAATGGGGATAACCACAGTACCCAGCTAACTTCAGAACAATTTTAAAGAAGCAAAAAATTCTTGAAAAACACTCAGCATAATGCTTGGCATGCAGAAATTAACCCAATAAATGTTTGTTACTGATACTTATTAAGTTAACCCAAAAAGCCACCAGATTTAATCAAAGTAAAACAATAGCATGCTGTAAGTGATATTACTATATCTCTGTGATACAGGGGGAATAAGATAAATTTTAGAAATATTTACATAGCATAGCTATCTTAGAGAATGAGCTAGGCATTTAACACTAAAACCACCAAGAGAATATTGACTATATTGGTGGGGAACTATTTTAGTGAAAAAACAATGGAAATCTAGAAACACTTCTTTATTCACTCAATCTTGTTTGCCTAACAGGTTCTATCCTCTGAACTCAGTGATGGGGATACAATGACTCCTGCCCTCCTGACAAATACAGTGTAGAAAGGGAAATGGACAAAGAGATCCAGAGCACAGGGGAGTCACTGTGTCAGGGAAGGCTTCCCAGAGGGCATGATGTCTTGGCTGAGACTTGAAAGAAAAGAGATCTCTAGGGAAAGAGAGCAGCTTTATATAAAGGCCTAGAGGCAAAAAGAACAAGATACCCTTGAGAAACTGGAAAATACTTAATACAGTAATATAGGTAACACAGGGAATACACTAAGAGGGAGTGGTCTGAGAAGCTGGAAACCCAGGGCCAAATTCTATGAGGCCTTGTAAGTCATGTTAAGAATTTTAGATTTTATCCTAAATGCATACAGAAGTCCTTGAAGATCTAGGGAAAAGACTAATCAGATCTGCATTACAAAACCCAATCAGAATGAGATGGGGATAATGTACTGGGGGAGGGGGGTCCAGGATGGTGGTTAGAGGGCTGTAGTGAAGACAGAGACTAGTGGCCTAGTCCCACACAATGGCAGATGCAACAGAGAAATACATGAATTCCTGAGCTATGGCTTTGGCAACTGGGAGTTTGGTGATAACATTCACTAGAATCAGAAACTCAAGACCAGGAGGTTTGAGGAGAGAGCAGAAAGTTGATGAATTTCGTTGGGGACATATTGAGTCTGATCTGCTGCTGGTGAGACCTCTGGTAGGCAGATGCACTGACTGTGGAACCTGGGGTAAGGTCAGGGCTGGAGAACCAGATTGGAGAGTTCCAGCCCATCAGGCCCTGAGTGGAGTGAGCCCAGGCCAGAACCCCCAGGAGCTCGAATATCTCAATACTATCTTTGATGGAGTTTGCAGAAGGAGAAAGGAGTGATCTAATCTTCTCATGTTAGGAACCAGAAGTGTAATCTCAGGCAAGAAAGTTAACCTCATTATTTCCAGTGTTCCCAGTTTTTAAACGGAGATTAAAACATAGCTTAACTGCCCAATGGAGATTTGTGGGGATTAAATAAAGTAATGCAAATAATAAAGCTTGAAAAAGTATACATTGCTATACAAATATATGGTGGCATAATTATCAGGATTATTAACCATGAGAATATTGAAAAGCCGGAAGGGGGAACTTCAAGCTCTACATGCAAACGTTTTTAGAAAATGGACACTGCTCCATCATTAATAAAGAGAAATACAAGCATGCAATAAGAAATAAATAACAATAAATAACACAAATCAGTGGTCTCTCTGCAACTGGGTACATTACTCATTCTGATTTTCTCTCAATCTTTGACAGTTCATCGTGGATGGAAAGACTACTGGACTGAGTAGCTATCACTTCATGACATATAAAGTAGGTTTATACTCCAAAATATATGACTTAGAAATAAAAGTGAGAACATTCCCAAGAAAATGGTCTCTTTCACATTATGTTTGCTGCAGGACTCTTTTTATATGTCTCTGAAGCTTTTTTCCCAGGAACCAGCTGTACCATGCTATGAGCAATTTATCTTCTTGTCATATTCTTGGCTGCTGCCATTAATCACAGTGTTCCCTTACGAGACTCTGAGTCTAAGCACTGAGAAAATAAAAGATATAGGGTGGGATGCTGTTCATGACCTAATTACTCTCATCGCATTGGTCTCCACCCCCATTCCTCCTCATCCTTTCCACCAAATACTAGCAAGTTGCTTTAAAACCACTGCTTAGCTATCTTTAAAACAACTTGTTCCAACAGATGTTCTCGGCCTCACACGTGCATTTTCCCTTTCTCTACTCACACTTTCTATATGAATAGCAGACTGTAATGCTTCTGTTTTTCTGATCCAGAGGGGAAGAGTCTACATCAAATTAGACCAGCTTTCTTTTCAACAAGCTCAGTAACAGCGTAGGTGGGTATTCTGACCCTCTTCCCTCCCCCTTCCTCACTCTGCCACCCCCAACCCACTGGAACTGCTAGCAGATGTTTCCTCTAAGTCCTTCTTTTTCAAGCCCTGATTCTCTGACTTTCTGGTCTCTATTAACAAACTTCATTTCTTTCATCCAGTTATCTCTGATTGCTTTGCACTCCCAGCCCACACAGGATGAAGAATGCTGTCACCTCTCATCTCTTTGCCTAGTCTCCAGCAATTTCAGTGAACGAAGAAAACTGACAGATGAGATATGAACAGTAACCGTCCATTTAGTCAGCTACCATCGCCAGGGCTGAGACTGGTTGTTTTACACATCCTTCCTCTCTTCTAATACTTATTATACTGGAGGCAATGACAGGGTTTGTTCATAGGAGATGTTCTTGATGAAAAAGAAAAGATATCAACTGAATCCACTTATAACTAATTTTAAAAAAACTGAGAGGAAGACAAGAGAGCCAGGGACTTTGGCTCTTGATTTTTCATCTCCTTTAACTGGTAGTCAAGCCATCTTAAATATGTTCTGTCACAGGTAGAGTATAAATAAATCAAACTAATTTTTCTTGATTTACTGTTTATCTTCCCAACACACTGTTTTTCTTCATTGTAAAAAATGAGTATGTCAAATGGCGGTATCTTTTATTTAAATACATTTTGTCACTTATATTGTTAAATTTTCTACTCAAAATGTATAACTGTTAAACTTCCTTGCATTAGAAAATAACTGTGATTCTTTCCCCTTCTTCAAAGACTACCAATCCTGTGCACACTTTGCCCTTCTTACCGTACTAGCAGGAGGAAAGGTATAATCCGGATAGTGTTTTTCACACCTAAGATGCTTTGTGAATGCTCATTAGCACCCAGGAGAGTGGTATTGCTTTGAAGTTTAGAAGTCAGAACTAGATTTGAAGCCCTGGCTCTGCCACTGCAATGTGCAAAGTTGGGCAGGTTACCAAGCCCTTTCTGAGTCTCTCCTTGGCTGTAAATGGAAATCATAAAGCCTCCATATAGAGTAGACAAGGTCTGTGATAATTTCAAATGCCTAGCAGGGACAGGCATACAATAGATTCAATAAAAACAGCTATTTCAAAAAAAACCCCAAAAAACAGTTATTTCTACAACTGACCCAGAGCTGGATTTGAGGCCTCTGATCAAAAAGAAAAGAATAAACGTAATCCATTTGCAGTTTAGCTGAAAGCAGATTCACACAGAAGGTTGTATTCCAGGTGGACAAGCTATTCATCTAGCCTCAGTAGGATATTCCCAAACCTCACGTACTGACATATAGGGCTAAAGAGGCTTTCCTTAGAGGCTGCATTCCAAATGACAGGCTACCCTAATAAGGCCTCCCGAAGTTAGCAGGCTTTTTCCTCTGTGACTATCTCATATATTCTAGGAACTATAAAGTTCAAAATCTCTATGTTTTTTAATGTCTTACATGCCCTGTAGGAAGGCGCACTATTCAAGGACAAGAGATTATCCTGAGTACTTCACAACATATATCCTGATATTAAACAACAACAACAACGACAATCAAATAAATAGTTAACTATCCTTAGGGCAGGAACAACCTACTATATAACAAGAGGAGAAAAATAAGACAAGGATTTTAAAATTTCATTCCACCCAACCCTTCACAAACATCAGGAAAATACATCATTTAGCAATAAGTAAACAACTACTGAGCTTGAACAAAGCACTAATTTTTTTTAGTGTATACTCATGCACTGAAAACGGCATACAAAAAAACGTTTCTCTTTCCTTTACCCGTCTATTTTGAGTTATTTCTATTTCATCTACTGGACATTACATTTCTTTTTGTTCTCTGATCTTAAAAATGATCTTTTTAATTTTGTGTATTTTGTGTATTTTGCAAAGGATTACACATTACACTATATACATGTGTAGGTATAAAAATGATCTTTTTAAGATTGAAAAAACTTAGCAACTTGGCATGTATGCTCATTGGTTGCTGTCAAGGATTTTGGAAAAATAAAGATGAAAAGGAAGAGAAAAAAGGACTCATTAATTTGAGCCTAGTAATTAGGAATCTTATACTGCTTTACAATGGGCTAAGCTTAAGTTTATTTTTATATTACTTTTTCTTAATACAGAGTTAATAAGCTAAGAATCACAAAACAAATAATCAAATAAGACAAACAGTATGTTCAAAGAATTCTAAAATCTTTGTAGTTTTACTTATGACTGTCCTTTGTGTCAGCCACATATTCTGGACAAACTGGTCTCACTGTTCTCTAAACACACAGTATTTTCTTACCTCTGTGTCTTTGCCCATGCTAGTCTTTCTTTGCAACTCCCCTCCACCCTCCACCTCACATCCCTACCTTCTGAAATCCTACCCTTCTTTTAAAACCCAGCTCAGATGGTATCTCCTCAATAAAGCCTCCTCTAATCTCTCCTCATGCCAGAAATTCTCCTCCTCCCCAGTGGACACAGAGAAGGTAGACATAAATAAAGTACTAACGCTTGGTGAAAAATCTTCTTAGTGGAGTAGTAACCCTATATGACCAATACTAACTACCTCAGTATCAGCTTCCACAACCAAATGAACAGCTCCAGTATCTCGAATTAGACTTAGAGTATACCACAAGAGAATTTAGACAGCATTTATGCCAATATTGTGTATTTTGCAAAGGATTACACATTATACTATATACATGTGTAGGTATACACACACGTATAACACACACATTTTGCAGATATTGATGCTCTGCAAAACACAAACTTTTTAAAAAACTAAGCAAAAACAAGACAAAATTAAAACAAACCAACAAAAGTAAACTACTGTCCTAAATTCAAAGCTAAAGTCACTATTCATTTCTGGGAACCAAATCAAGAGTTTAGTGTCTATAAGAACATTTACAGACACCTGGGGTTGATTAGTCACTTGTCTATTTAGGAAGGGTTAGAATTGTTATTCACAGAAAAAGGAAACACTGATTATCTTAATTCTAAATCTGCAACTGTTCAAATGGCTTTGTGATGTCTAGTAAAGTAACAAACTAATCATATAGAACTATAATTCAATTATCTCTAGTGGAATATAAAGGACTAGAAGGGTCACATCTAATGCTATAACCTAACATTGTGAGCTCCTAAAAAGAAACTCACAACACTGTAACTGGATACAAGAAACAATTTGTTTACATTTCAGATCAGGGCCATTGAGAGGGTCAGAAAGACTTATCATCAACACAGCCTAACAAGAAAACACTATAGCTCCAAGAGTCCATGAGATTCATGATTTCAAACTTCAATGTTCACTAGTGACCTCTAAAGCTAGACAAACCAGGGCTTAAATGTGAGAACAGCTTGAGTCATGATGACATGGAGGGCCAATGGTGAGAAAGAGAGGTGGACGTAATTTCTAACCTAGTAGCTGCCTACCTTTCCTGGCCATTGGGTAGGTTTTGTACCTTCCTTCCTCTAAATCCTCCAATGGCACATGCCTATTAGCAGTTTCTTTGTTTATCCAATTTCCCTTTCAGTGGTAGAGTCACTAACAGCTAAATCCACAGGGGTACTCTCTTACTCATTATCTTGAGATGCAACAGGAGAAAACTATTTCACTAGTTAGCTCTTTCAATGGCCTTAGGTCATTTCAATAAATTTTTTGAGTGGTATCTGAGGCTAACCCATCTTAAACATTATTCCAGAGCTAACAGTGAGATAGATTACAAATATAAGCACAATTTTTAAAAAGGTGCTCGTTTTGGACAACATTTTTCTCTTCTTTGAGAACCACTGCTTGGGGCTAAAGCTTTCAGAAGTCAAAGATGTTTACCCATGGCCATTCATCATTTCACCTAACAGATTTTATTAAGTTCTATTAAGTTCAAGGCACTATTATAAGCTAAGTAAAAGTAGTGGATAGACAGAGAAGAGCTCTATTGTCATCTAATGGGGCAGACCAATAATAAATTAAAAATAAATATATAATAATTTCAGAAACTGGTAAGTGCTATGAAAACAAAACAAGCCAGGACAAAGAGCCTTAATGTGATGTTGGGGTAACTGTGCCTCTTTAGAAAGGGAAGCAGGAAAGTCAGAGGAAACTCTCTGCTATGAGCTGAAGCCATGTGAAGATCTACAGAGGAGGAACAAACAGAGGGCTGAGGCACAAATGAGTTTGACGTGTTCCGGGAACAGAAAGTCGGTCAGTGGAGCTGGGTGGGACACAGTAAGAATGGGGAAGTGTGGTAGCAGATGAGGTTAGAGATGCAAGCCAGAGTCAGATCATGCAGGGTCTTAGATGTCTCAGGAAACAGCGTAGATTTTATTCTAGGCACAGCAGAAAGCCACTGGAAAGACTGAAGCAAGAAAAGGGATTTATGTTTTTAAAAGATTAACTCTGGCTTTGGTATAAATGAAAGATTATTACATACAAACAGATGCTACTAACAAATTACTAGTAAGAATAATTTGATCATGGAAATTTAGGGTAGTTAAACATAGCTTGTTTTCTTTAACTTGAAATTAAATAATGAATGGCTAAGAGTACTGACCTCCATCCCCCGCCCAAGAAAAAAAGGAAGGAGTTTCCTGACTTCAAATTTCTGCTCTGCTGCAAGACTGGCCTTTAAAAAAGTATTCAATCCAAATTAAGGAGCAGTCATTCTGAAACCAGTTCTGAGAGCCCTAAGAAAAACACATTTTTCTTGCTCAACTCACCTTACGACTTGCAGGTCTAAAATCAGAAGGACTGCCTCAACCATGATCCCCTAAAAGAGGCTTTTAATTACAGTAAAGTCCCCATAACTTGCAGCTACTAAATTGTCACTTCTCTCAGATATTTAATATAAAGAAATTAAACCTTAGCTCCTCTCAGTCTATTTGATACGATGACTAATGATGTAAATAAAATTATAAAAGGAATAGTTTAACCAGTAAAGAGTTTTAAATCTGTAAGAAACAACTATTTACAAATCAACCTTTGATAAACTGACTGGACATCAAGCTCATCACTGTTGTTTCTTTCTAAGAACTTTCTGAGTATCTTAGTTCAAATTACTATAGATACTTCAAAGCAACCAAATTCTATATAATTTTTAAGATTCTACAATTCACATTTTCTCACTAGTTGATGGGACCATTCTTTTTTTTCAGTTTGAACTAGTAAGCAAACATTATTAGCATAAGAAAATATAATACATAATCATACCTCCACTTTAATTCTCTTCGGGGATAATTCATCTCTTTCTCCACATTTTGATCTGAGGGGAATCGGGGAGAGAGAAAAACTTGAGACGGTAACAAATTTTTCTAAAGGCACCTCAATCTATAAGCTTCCACCAAAACATATAACCCTGGAGCCCTGCCACCAGAAATAAGACTTCATAATGAACATTAAAATAGTGAAAAAGAGACTTTTTATCATTTCTAAATTAACACTGGGGAAATAGGCAGACACAGTTATATTACACATTTTAAAATTATTGCACACTACCTAAGAATGCCTCACACAGAAAGTACTCAATAAGTATTAATGAGTACCACATAATGAAAAAGGAAAAAAAATCAAGGAGGACTGTATTCCACGACAACCTTCATGGATCAGTATAATTTAGGATAAAATTAAAAAAAATGGCCATTTAAGACGAATGCTTAAGGCTACATGAGATTAAAATGCATTTTGTCTATCAGAACTATAAATGCATTTTCCCTTGACCTAGGGATCCCTCTGCTGGGAATCTCTCCCACAGAAGCACCTACATATACATGAAATATAACTGCCAATTAAACGATGGCAAGTCATAAATTTTAAGTTATACCTCAACTTGAAAGATGTTAAAATGTGGAAAAATACACCTCAGAATCAACAAAATATGATATGTATGATGTTATTTACTGTGGTATTACTTATAATGGCAAAAGACTAGAAACAACTCAAGTATCCATCAACAGGGGACTAGTTAAATGAATCATGGTATATCCACACAAGGCAGTATCATGCAGCTGTATAAAATAATGAGGAAGATGTATATGTACTAATATAGCAAGATCTCCAAGACATGTTAAACTAAAAGCAAAATACAGAATAATGTAGACACATGCTACTTACTGTTTTTTCAAAAAAAGGTATAAGTGAGAAAACTTATTTATATTTATTTACATGTGCATAAACAAACACTAGAAGGATGAAAAAGAAATTAATAAAAACTACCTACAATGAGAAGAGGAACAGAGTAAAAAGAGACAGAAATGAGAGTGCAACTTTTTTGCATTAGCTTTATACATAGTTTTGGCTTATAAATAATGTAAAAGTCATGTATTTTAAAATGATTTAACTTTAAAAATACATAAATGTAAATAAATACTACAAAAAATAACTAAAAGTTGTTGAAAGCAGTTGCCTCTGGGTCGTAGTATTCAGAAAGAAGGGGGATGGAGCAGGGGAACTGCTGAGTTTCGTGATAAGCCTTGTGTACTATCTGACTTCATAAATCATGTACACATACTACTTTGGTTAAAGAAAATTAAGTAAAGCAGTCAGAAAGAAATATTGTATAATACAGTGAAGAAAACAAAGTCACAAAAATCAGCTCTTGATCACTCAACTCAAAAAAAATCTTGTAAATAATCCTATAATACTGCTGTATATTCTTATCCTGTTCATTTATTTTGCATTATTTTACTTGTTCCCAGTTTGTAAGTATATGGGCTCTTGAGATAGGACAGACAACAAAGCTGCTATGAGTTGGGGAAAATAATGGTGATGACAGCAAGTACCTGTATCGGTGGTTTTCAAACTTGAATATACACAAGAATCATAGGAGATGCTTGTGAAAGTTTGGACTCTAAGGCTCCATCCCCCAAAAATGTGATTTATTAGAGCTGGAAAGCGTGCTCAGGATGTGTTTTTTTTTAACACACACTCAGTCATACTAATGCATCTCCTCAGAGAAGCAGTGGCAAGCACAACCGATGGTGCACTGGGAATCAGGTCCATGTGGAACAAGTGAACAAAATCAAAATGGTCTGCTATCTATAGACAATGCTTAGGCTTCAGGTGAGGATAAGATGAAGAATAATAAGGTATGTTTACATTAAATTTTAAAATCACCACTGCTTTTCAACATGGGGTTTTTTATTTCAAACACATGTTCCACATTGCCCTTGCTAGTAACCTAGTATTTTCCAATTTTCCTTTAAATACTGGGCAATGGAGTCTTTTTATCTATTCAGCTAATCTCATTAGATCGCAGACACCTTGCAAAAGGAAACACGTTGCTTCCGCAGAGAGTTCAACAAGTTCATGTAGTTGGTAGGGTATACAAATAGGTCTATAAATGATGACTAAATCCCATCATCACACTCAAAACCAAAGAAAGCATCTGTGTGAGAGAAGAATGTCGAGAACCACACCAAACCAATGCTATAGTCCTAGGGAACTATCTTTCAAAAGACAATAAAGAGGATTAAACAAATCAATGAAAACCACTTCAGCAATAATGTTTTGAAAAGTCACTTCACTGTTTAATCTTATAGAACTATAACCACACTTCAACTTTTTCAGATATGCTTATATTCTATCAATGGATGGTGTTTCAAGCTCTACTTCTAACAAACAATGCAAAAATACTGCCAATTAGTTAAACACTTACTTGGTGGTTCTGTAAGTATATTTATAGGTGACTTCTCGAGAAATCTGCCTAGCCAGGGCAAAAAGTTCATCTCTTCTTGTCAGTAGAGCGTTATCCTTCACACAAAGCTGAGCAGCTGCTTCATTAACAGTGAGCTGCATGTTCAAAATAAAGTTTTAAAAATTATAAACATTTTTATTTCATCAATACAGAAAATGTTTCACTTAAGAATATAAGAAGTCACATCATTATATAATGAAATCATAATTTATGAAAATCAGGATAGCCTTTACTCCTAATTAGTCCTACTGCCTAATTTCAGAAGAAAATCAAGTTATCCACATCTCTCAGAACTCGAACTAATCAAAATAGTCATCTTGGTTTTATTTATTTATATGCTTTATTTATTTTTGTTTAAGTAGGAGAGTTTATAGAAAATAAGCAAAATAAAAAGTTTTAAAATGTTCTGCACCTTATTTTGCTTATGAGAAACCAAGGGATATGATTATATGATATGCTGATAATATTTCCTTAACTACAAGTGAGTATACATGGTCTGACAGATATTTTTTTTAATGTGAACTGACATGAAAATTCTTAGGAAGAAATAAAAAACGATTTTAGTTAAGTATTTATAAAATCACTTAGTAAAAGATAGCATTATCACAAATGAGGGTTATAATGGAAAATCAAGGTCTTGGAGTCACTAAATCTCTAAGATCCATCTAATTCTACTCTTTCATCTAAGTGTTAAATATTGCCAATATAGAGTTGCTAGTTGACCAAACACCTGTACTAAAATTTAAAATATCAAAGGTTATTCTAAACTGAAAATCTATAATTTGCTTAGTAGACTACAAAATGTTTTTCACATAATTTTGTCAACTTAAATAGATGTAAGGAACTGCCAAGAGGTATATCAGACTTTTTTAAAAAGCAAGAAACATACTCATTCCAGGCATGATTGACGGCAAACTGATGGGATTTGATGGCAGAGAGACCTAGGATGAGTCTTGCTCCATCACTTACCAGCTGTGTGATTTTGGACATGTAAAAACTTCTCAGAGCCTCAATTTTCTCAGAGGCAAAATGGGATAATATCACTACCTCCAAGGACTGTAACAAGAAGTAAGTGAGAAGACAGCTGGCACAAAGTTGTTGTTAGTGTTAGTTCTCGTTTTCCTTTCTCCCTACCCAGGTATCCCACTTTATTCACAGTTTTTCTTATTTAAAATTTTTGAAAATACAGAGAAGCAAAAGAAAATGAATGCAACATGCAGTCCTTCCATCCAGAATGACTATTAATATTTTAATGCATATTATTCCAATATTTCTCTGTGTGAGAAATATATACGTGTGAATGTAGATGTGTAACTTCCTTTCCTTCACTTATGTATGCTGCAGTTTTTACTTTTTCATATATTAAGGCAGAGACTTAGCTTGTTTACATCAGTATCTGGCATGGTTAGTAAGCTTAATAAACACTGATTGACTGATGAATTTAAATATCCTTTACAATGTAATTTTTACTACCTAGACATATAATATTACATTGTAGAAAACAGCAATACATTATTTAAATCAACCTCACTCTGGACATTACCCTCATTTTTCATGTACTACAAAGAAAGTTGCAAAGAGCATTCTTAAATGTGCATCTTTACACACATATTCAGTTATTTACTTGGAATTAATTAGTACAAAGAGACTTCTTGGTCACAGAATATATTAAATTTTAAGAGATTTACATATTTCATCAAATTACTCTCCAAAAAAATTGTTTCAAATCTTAATGCTACCAACAATTATATGAAGAGTTCATTTCCCAGAATCTTGACCAACACTGGCTGTTATCTAAAAGCTTTACCAATCTGATGTATTTTCAATGATGTTTGGTTATAATTTGTATTTCTTTGGCTATAACACTGAAATTTTTATGTTTTTGACTTATTTTAAAATCTGCTTGCTCATGGTAGCTGCCTGTTTCTTCTATTGCACTATTTTGTTTCTTAGGGACTTGAGGAATTCGTTATGTATTAAGAGCATTAACTCTTCATTATATGTAGTGGTTTTGTTTTTTTATTTTTTCATAGTTTGTCATAAGCCCTATAGTTTTGTCTTGAGTGCTATGCACAGAAGCTCCCTTCTCACCCTAATACATATAAACGTTCTCCTATAATTTAGTCTAATGGTTTTATTTTTTCCACATATTTACTCCATCTAGAATGTGTTACGGTATACAGTATATGGTATGATATAGGTATCTAACATCCTCCTCCCCAGATTTCCAACTGTAGGTTACACTGGCTTATTCTCAAATACAGGCATACCTCATTTTATTGTGCTTCGCTTTATTGCACTTTGCAGATACTAATTTTTTACAAATTGAAGGTCTGTGGCGACCCTGTGTTATCAGATGATGGTTAGCATTTTTTAGCAATAAAGTATTTTTTAAGTAAGGTATGTACATTTTTTTTAGACATAATGCTGCTGCACACAATACACTACAGTATAGTATAAATGTAAGTTTTATATGCACTGGGAAACCAAAAAAAATTTGTGTGTCTCACTTTATTGTGGTGGTTTGGAACCAAACCTGCAATATCACGAATATGCTTGTAATGTGGCTACTGGCAACAAGGTTACAATAAGCCCAGGCTTCTTATTTTAAACCCATAACTGAATATAAAAACATAATAGGAGGAATTTATTTTCAGCTTTCTCCCCTCCTCCTAAAGAATCCTCAGTAGATCAATTTCTTCCCTAAGTGCTTTTGACAGGCACAATGTTACAGGAGTTTAAAGTAAAATATACTTCAAAGAATAATTTCCTAAATAAATTAACTTCAATTTCAGCTTAGCAGTAGCTACAATGACCTTGAAAGATCCTTCTCAAGTTGCTTTTTATGTAGCTGTTTCTTTTTTGTACTCATAAATCTAAATTAGTATGGAGAAATTCTGATTGTCAGTAAGATATTTTAATTGACAACATTCAGAGGTACCAGCTCATTCACAACCACAGAAAATAAAACAATATTCTAGTATTCCTTCCATCATCCTACCAGAAACCAAGAAAAAAAAACATAACACAATCTTTGTTATTGAATTCAGGCTCCAACAGACCGAAAAACTATACTGAACTCTCCAGGACCTCAGAGAGCCTTCTGGTAGAAAAACTGAGGCTGGAGAAATAACTGTAGCTCACCCCAAGTTGTAACATGAAGCTGATTCATCAAGCTTTCCCCTCAAAAATGTATTTTCTGTATCTTCTCGATTTTATGCTCCCAGTTGCTAATAATTAAATCAATAACTATTATGATATATTTTAGAAAAATGATACAAATACTCCAAAACCAGTAGTCATTCACTGCAGCACCAAGCTAGCTTTTTAAAAGTTCTAAGTTTCTAATTTTGTTAAAAGTATAAAATAAGATATTCTCCCTCATTGGTTTACTTACTTCCTCCACTTCCTCCTTTCATGGCTAAAAATACCAAAATTCCATTCATATCTTCATGTAAAATATTTCTTAAAGTTAGCTTTCTATTATTTTTAACTAGATTTTAAAACTTTCTCTACTGGTAGTTATAATCTTTAACAATCAAATGATTGTGACTTTCCATTAAGTTTCAAGTAAGTGTTAGCATAAAAATACTACATGAATGCTGTGTGATAGGGAGGCTCTAAAGGCAATCAAGACTTTCATTTCTAGCACAGGGAGGGCTAGGTACCGTGACCGGCCCCTCTCACATTTCTCACAGGAAAAATGTTGGCTAAAATAGAAGGAAAAAATATCTTAAATGCATCAATAAGCCAGCAAGACAGTAAGAATGATTCAGGCCAAAATGAATGAAGACAGTATCTCAAAGGAGTAAGTTGAGGACAGTTGCTAAACCAGATGAACTTCAATCTTTACACCCTCTTTGGGCGGGTGAGTGTGGGAAGAGAATAACAGGAAAAGCCGAGTATCCATCAAAGGTGAGGCTGAGGAGTCTACAAAAAACAATACGAAAGTACTACAGAGCCTGATGCAAGACAGAATTAGAAATATACCCATACCCCACAGTAGAATGCAAGGAGAATTACCTGTCTTTAACCTTGTTACTAAATGGGAGAGAACAGAAGATACTCTCCTGAGATTTCATAACCCCAAATCAGCTCTTCACATGGATTTTCAGCCCTAATTCACATTAAACAGCCTGAGAATTAATTTTCATAGGGTCCCAGACTTGTTATGTGCAGAGTACAGGTGCCTGGTAGAAGCAAAAGCCTCTAGGAGAATCCATTTTCTTCCTAGGCCTCAAAACATTTCCACAGTTCCAAGAAATATGAGTTCATAGACAGAAATCATAAAACATCCAAAGAAACAAGGAACCAAAAGTAAAAACCAGCAGAAACAACAGACAGCAGAAACAGACCCTCAAAGACTTCACTTAAAGAAATAAAAGGAGTTGAAAATATGACTAAAGAGTAATATAGTAAAAATGACTAAGAAAAATTGAGAAGTCAGAAGGAGAGAAGAAATTGGGGCACGGTAAAACAGAAGATTTCAAAAGCAGACAACAGTCAGATAACCACTGGCTTCTAAACACAACAATGAAAGCTGAAGGCCAAGGAAATGATATCTTCAATTACTAACAGAAAATAACTGATAATATAGAATTTGATACCCAGAATAAGTAGCAATTAAGAATGAGGGCAAAATAAAGATATTTTCCAATGGGGTGAGGAAGGACAGAGTTTGCTATCAGTAGGCCTTCATTAAGAAAATTCTACATAATGCACTTCAGGCTAAAGGACACTAATTCCAGATGGTAAATACGAGATATAAAGAGGAGGAAGGGAAGAAATACAAAATAAAATAAAGGAAATAAATTCAAAACATCAGTCATTATAATAAATGTAAATGGACCAAATGTTGCAGTTAAAAGACAAGGAATGTAAGAGAATTTTTTAAAAATCCAATTATTGGTATTTACAAGAGATGTATCTAAAACATGGATTCAGAAAGACTAAAAGTAAAAGGATGGAAAAAAGAAGTAACAAGAAATTACTAACAAGAAGAAAGCATATGTATTTATATTAATATCAAACAAAAAAGTTTTTTAAAACAAAATGCATTATTAAAGATTAATAAGGTTGCTGCATAATACATAGAGAAACAGACAACTCCACAATCAGAGTAGGTGATTTTAACACACAACTCTTAGCTACTGATAGAGCAAGCAGACAAAAAAAAAAAAAAAAAAAAAGTCTATCGAAGGTTTGAAAAACAGAGTCAATAAGCTTGTTAAAACAGACATATACAGAACACTCTACCAACAACTGCCGAAGCACATTAAAAACACTGACCACATACTGGGCCATAACTCATATCTCAACAAATTTTAAAGGGCTGGCATCATACAAACCATGTTCTCTGATCACAATGTAATTCAGTTAGAAATCACTGGGAAAAAGAATAAAGGAAAAACCCCCTCATATTAGGAAATGAAAAAAACTTCTTAATAACTCATGGATCAGAAAAGAAATCATAAATAAAAAGAGAAATAATCAGAATTATAAAATAATAAAATAACCACATATCAAAACCTTGGGAATAATGCTAATTCAATACATAGTGAGAATTTATGGCCTTCACTCCTTACATGAGAAAAGAAGAACAGCTGAACATTAATGAACTCAGGACGAAATATAAGTTAGAACAATAAAATAAACTGTAACAAAGTAGACGTAAACACAAACACAGCACAACTAAAAATATCAATTAAGCCAAAAGTGCTTCCTCAAAAAGAAGTTGGAAAGCTTTTCTGTAAAAGGTCAGATAGTAAATATTTTAGGCTTTATAGGCCAGTCTGTGTTACAACTACCCAATGCTACATCATAGCTCAAAAGTAGCCACAGATAATACATAAACAAATAGGCATGGCTGTATTCCAATAAAAGTTTATGTGCAAGATCAGGAAGTGGGCTAGATTTTGCTCACAGGCTCTAGTTTGCAGATCCCTGAAAAGATTAATATAGTTGACAAACCTCTGGCAAGACTGATCAGGGAAAAAGAGACAAATGTACAAACAATATTAGATCTTAAAAACAATAAACGACTTTATGCCAATATGTTTGAAAACTTAGATGAAATGGACAAATTCTCAGAAAAATGTGACTTATCAAAAGTGACTCAAGAAGAAAGACTACCCTAATAGTCCTATAATCCACTTTTTTAAATGATCAAAAGGAAATGTCCAACATTTCTTTTCAAGTATTAGATGTTGAAATTGATACACTCAAGCTGAGAGTTCAGAATTCAGCATCATAACTCACTAGTAATAGGTTCAGGTCTAAGAGGTTCCCGGATTTGGCATTCCCCCTCTCTCAGAACTAAGACTGTTGGGCTTCTGTGAAACACTCAGCCTTGCCTTCTCAACACTACAGTGGTAACTGACCTAAACTTGGCATCACCATGTATTCTATGGGCCTAGGTCCTTATGTTAGTAACCCGCTTAGCACTCCAGTTCCTGTAGCATTTCCACTAGGTCTACAACTTACCCACTAACTCCACGTTCTCCTCTTCTTCCCCTTCCTATCTTTGAGTTCCAGAGCTCTTCGGCTGGAAGTTGCTATCTGCTGACAAATATTCTATTGATATAATGCCGACTTGTCTATGTGCTTTTATTTCTGAATATTACAAGCCCCTACATTCTCCACGGCCTTGCTATTCTCAACTTTCAGTTTCTCTCTCTTTATCCATTCATTGCTTTAAGATTTGATGCATACTGCTTACCTAGTTTACCATATACTCTGCCAACACACCTTTGGACAGATGGAACTCTGCCTGCCTGGACTTCCTTCTAGTACTGCTTCTGGGTTTGTCCCTTAGCACCTGTCCCACACCAATAACTAGTGTGGTTCTAGGCCTCAGCCCCTCACACCATCTTCATGGTCTGACTCCTATGACCAGGCCATACCTAGCCATGTCCTAAGACCATCACTGATTCTCTAGCTTAAAAACAGTGTGTATAACAATGATTCATTCTACAATTCTTTACTGTAAAATGTAAAGAATTATACAATATATTTACAATGTATACTTGGAAACAAGTATAAAAATGCATATAAGAATAAGAATTTTATATGCTTGTGAGTTGAAAAAATTTTTTCAGGTATAGGTAACTTCCTGATTTTCATCTGCTCGTGACCTACTTATATGTCTTGAAAGAGAGTGTTCAGTGTTTATATGAAGAAAAATCTCAGAAATACTACCAAAAGTGAATTAAGAATAAGTCACATATTTCCTTATTTAGAAATTGAGGACAAATTAGTAACATTCTTTAATCTTAGGAATTTAGAAAAACTCAAAAATCTTTCTCTCATTGTAGATAGTCAAATGAAAAAATGTGACGTTATCACAAGTGTACCTAAAAGGTACACTTGACAGTACCTTCTTTCTTTTAATTCCCTCGGGATTTTGTGATTTCCACCAAACTCCTGAATGGTTACTAGTTGAAGAAAGTGTCCTGATTCATAAACTTCTATCCTAAACTATATTATTAGACCAGACTCATATACTTGAGTTACAAATAATAAGCGGTCTAAGTTAAGCTTCACAAGCCACACTTTCCAAAACCCCCAACCCCACATCTCAGCCACTGGCATTCATTTTGACTGTTCCCTTATTTTGGGAAACCCACAATGGTCTCATTACTTAAATACCACCTGTGCCTATTTATCCAAAGAAGCAAAGAGCCCTTTAGCAAAAGCAAAGTGTGAAATAGTTCATTTTGGATTTTTTTAAAGTAGGTTAGGATTTTTTAAGTGAGGTTGCTAGGCTTTATTAAAGTCATCTCTTTAACATACTTTTGCTTTAATAAAAAGACAGGCCCTTGACTGTGTTTCATCTGCTCTGTTTTAAAAATTATATGAAAACTGGATTATAGCATGAACCTAAAACTGCCAACATGTTTTGCCCTTTGTTTCCTATTATTGACGACCTTATAGTAGATTTCTCTATTGGTTCATAGGTAATGAAAGTGTCAAAGTGTATCCGAATTATAATGCTACCTGTATTTTCTAGATCTACTCACAAGTTCTTGTGAGTCCATTATTGTATGGCAACAATATATAACAATTACAAAAGGACATGCCCAAAATAGATCAAATCACAGAATTCCCTGTGACTAATTTTGCTAACCACTTCTCTGATATTAAGCACCAGTATCCATTCATATCTAAAATACTTCATTTTAAAATATCAGATGGTGAAATTGCTGAAGACAAGATTAATATACAAAAATCGGCCAGTGACAGCAATTTTAAAAAGCAGGGAAAAATTTCATTTACGATTATACACCTTTATATCTTATATACTTGTATATATAAGCAAAATAAATATATGTTTATGATACAGACATTTAACATACATATATAATACACAGTATTTGACCTAACAAGAAATGTGCAAAACCTATGAATAAAGAACTAAGAAATTACTGAGGAATATAAAAGATCTAAGTAAACACATATACTATATTACTGTACGGGAGTTTTCATTATTGTAAATATATCATTTTTTTCCAAATTAATCTATACCTTTAAGGCATTTCTAATCAAAACACCAACAGAAATTTTGGGGAAATTTGACAAATGCATTAAAAATTTCATTTGGAAGGAGAAATGTGTAAGATTACCTAAAAAAACAGAGGCTGCAGAACAGTACTATAGAAGGGGCACTTGCCTTTCCATATATTAAAATACATTATTTAGCTACAGTAATTAAAGTAACTCTATACTGGTGAAGGAATAGAGAATTAGACAGATGAAATCACACAGGACAAGATCAATGAATATTACTATATAAAATTAAACTTCCACACGCCAACCAGTCTGAAAGGTCAAAGGACAAATGATAATCTGGTAAAATGTTTACAACATAAGGCAAAAGGTTAATATCCTTAAAATATAAAAAGTTCTTACCAATATTTTAAAGGTTAGACCAAACAACCAAACAACTCCAACATTAAAACAAAGGATATGAATATAAAATTGGATGTCTGTTAAACATAAGAAAAGATACTCATCCTCACTAAGGAAAGTTAATTTGATCAATGATAATTTTTTCATCTCTTAGACTGACAAAGATTAAAAATGATAAATGTAAGAGAGTGGAAAGATGGACACTTGCATACAACGATAGTGAAAATGTAAATTGCTGCAGCTTTTTTAGAAGGCAATTTAGCAGTATCTACTAAAATATTAAATCTACTTATTCTTTGATCCCATAATTTTACATGTTGGGACTCTATTCTATAGGAAAACATGCACAAGTCTGTAAAAATATATATGTGTAATGTTCACGTCCTACCATATATAAAATTTAAAAAATGGAAACAACTTAAGTGACATCAAAAAGCGAATGGCTAAGGTAAATAACAGCACATTCATATTGTGAAATATAATATAACCCATAAATGAATAAGGTAGCTCTATATGTAATCACTTAAAAAATATATCTAATAGTATACTGTACTTTGAGCATATTGTTAAGTTTAAAAAAAAGAATTTGGAGGAAGAGTGTACAAAATATGATCCCACATTTGTATATGTAAAGAAAAGAATCTGTTTACAGATTCAATTACTTCACATCCTTTTGTAATGATTGAATACTTTTTCAATAAATATATAATATTTTTTGTGTTAAAGTATAAGTCTGGGGGGGAAAGATCTAATGTTTCTAACGTGAAATACTGCATTCAACTGAACATTTTTTTCAAGGAGAGTTTCTCTTTCTTCTAACGGATAAATGGCTATAAATTTTAGCTATGCAATCGTTTTTTAACTTTTGAAATGCATTTATTTTTCAAGCATTTATTGGGTACATTAGATTCTGAGGATATAAAAATGAATGAGGCATTATCTCTGCCTTGAAGAATCCCAAAGTATACTGTGAGGGATAGACCAGTATACATATAAGTACAATAAAGTGTTGAAGTTACTGTGACAGAAGTGTATATTATACAGGGATAAAAATGGAAAGGAAAGGTCACTTGGGGGAAAACATATCAAAAAAGACTTAAGCTTATGCTTGAGTCTTAAGGTCTTAAAGATGCTTGAGTCTTAAATATGATGTGTTGGCCAGATAGACAAGAAAAAGGGAGTAAATGAGAAAGACATACGTATATGCATTCTTCTGCTTAAGCAAAGTATTTCTGGATAGACTGCTACAAAAATAAAATGAGAATTTTTAATGCCAAGTGTCAAACCAAAACAATATTCAAAGCTATAATAATTCTTCTAACATTCATCTAGAATAATTTTGTTTTCTATGCTAGCTGAAAATCACTTTAAGTTGTGGTTATTGTTTACAATTTTTTTTCCTAAAAAAAGTCTACAAAAATGATTTTTGTTCTACTTAAAATCTCATTTTATTTCTTAATTAAAAGACAAACTGCCTTGTACATGCAAAGACTTTATGCTTTCACTGCTTAAATTCTGATATTTTTCTAAAAGTCACCCTACACTGTAGTTCCAAAGCTCAACATGTTTGAATTCAACACAAAAATACCCTAACACACACAATAAATATGGTCTATTTTCACTAAAGAGTTACATTTTGCTAAACCTAAATGTCTTTAATACTGCTTTCAGGTAATGTATCTCCTTAGCTGCAAACTATTACCAAATTCATCTCTAAGAGACACGACACACCACATATGCACAAAGAAAAATGTGGATTTTTTACCTCATGAAGCGTGAGATGTTTCCCATCCTTTCTCTTGGAGTCAAATCTGCCATATATTGCACTATATTTTCGAATTTCCTCCTCTTTGTGTGGATCATCATCACTCATCTCAAAGATGTGACCAATCATTTTGGCCAACTTCTTGTTGGTTTTTAGCAGCTCTTTCACTTCGTTCAAGTCACTTTTCGGCAGCGTGGGGGCCATTCGTTCCACACACTCGGCTACAGAGAGCGCGGCAGCAGCATCCAGCGCCTCGCTACTTTCTTTTGGGGAAGCTGGAGAGCCAAGGTCAGCTGGGGAGAGGCTGTGCTCACTCTCGGTGGCATGGTGGCCTTGCCAGAGTCGGGACTCACCGATACTCTGCAGCGCTAAGCTCCCCACCACGTCTGATTTCCCCTGTCCCAAGCTCTGCACACAGGTGGTGGCAGCACACTTGGGGATTTTTAAATGAGGTTCCCGGGCACTGCTGTTCCTTTCATAACTGCTGCAGGATATTCCCAGCCAGGTTGGTGATCCCTCTGGTAATTTATAGATGGGTATGCTACTGACAGGCAGGGACGTCAGCGGCTGATTGAAAAGGCCAGGGTTTGTAACCCAGTCTCTCAAAGCCTTCTGTAGCCTCCTAACATGAAGGGGCTTGCTAGCCATGCCCACGAGTGCCATGATTTCCAAGAATTCCTCTTCTCCAGCTTCACAGAGTTGCTGGACATCATCACCACCTTGTTGGATAAAGGCATCAAAATAAGAAAGCAGATTGGCTTTTTGTAATATTCTGTACAGCTGCAACTCCCCCAGGGTCCTGGGTAGGGCCGCGGCCATTACTGTGGATGGGCTTAACCTGCAAAAAGAAGAGGAAATACTCATCACACTTGCTCCAAACTTCTTAAGCCTATTTGTCAGACACTATAGGATTTAAGAGTTCAGTATGGGAAGAATAAAAACCAAGGAGCATTTGCACAGCAACTGACTGTTAAGGAAGCATTCTCTCTATGCATAAGTTATCTTATTTTACTCTCCTATCAACCTTAATGGTCAATATTCAGTAATAGTTTCCATTTTAAAGAAAAATATATAAAGGCTCAAAGAAGATAAGTAATTTGCCTGAGATCTCACAACTAGCTAAGCAGAAGTCTAGGGACTCAAACCAAGGCTCACAGGGCTCTATATCCCATATTTTTGACTATTCACTTTGCTGCTTCCATGGTGTGGACACAGAGGCAAAGTGAAGGATAATCAAATTCAGAAGGGGGTAAGAAGTATACTATGCTACCATGCGCTGAATACTTATTTTGTGTCACACTGTATGACAAACACTTTATATTATGTCTAATCCTCACAACAGCCCTGTGATATAGGTATAGTTAATTCCCATTATAAAAAAAAAGTAGCAAGATTAGTCTGGCAGACAGAGGATGAGAGAATTCAGTATGAACTGCAGTTGATAAGATAGAAGGTGGTATATTTAGGAACTGAGAAAAAAAGAGGCAGGAAAAATTCAGACAAGACTTGGTGATCACTTAGGTATAAGTGATGAAAGGAGAGGAAATGTCTAGAACTGCAACAGGCATTGGGGATACAGAAAATTAGGGATGATGGAATTCCCTTTCAAACACATGGCACTTGAACATGGCACAAGGTAGAATGCTTAAGTAGAACTGTCCTGTGTGCAAAATAACAGACTGGAGCCTAAGTGTGTCTCAGGGTTAGAGACAGAGGATGACGCCAAGGAGGGTGGGAGATCCCTCCAAAGAAGCAGCAGAGAGCCTAAGACAGAGACAAGTAACTAATACTTTTAGAGCTCAAGCGAGGCAGAGAAGTCTGCCTTTAAAGAGACAGAACAAGACCCAGCAAAGCACTTCTTGACCTCTTAGCAGCCTTTAAAAGTTATTCACAGTTGCCTGGAGACCTTCCACAGACAAAGAGGAGTTGGCCAAGTACTTCCATTTAAGAGAAACAAACTTGTAATCAATGGACCCTTAGGATTAAAAGGACCCTATAGCCCTCTAAGGGCAAAAATTATAGTAGGCCAAAAGAATACATACACCAAAGGAAAGTGAAAGCTCCACTCTCAACTCGGAAAGTAAGGAGCAATTGTTAACTGGGAGATAAGACAAGCAGAGGAATATCAGGAACACCCCTGAAGGCCAGATCACCAAATTTGGGACTTCTGCTTTATGCCATCAACCAGAATTCTACCCAAAATTCCAGTTTCAGTCATCCCATCCAAGGAGAATGCATTTCCCTACCACCCTAAGGACTGACTCCTGGGAAGCCCCCATCTCCTGGAACCTCTGTGTCATCCACAGTCTGCTCTAATCAATTACTGACCTCCTCAAATTTTATGGTTCTTTATTTTATAAGGGCATTGCCAGGTGACCTGATGACTTCCCAAGATACATAAAAAAAGATTGAATCTGAGCCCACTAAACGTCTGCTGACAGCCAGGAAATCATGTGGGATGCTTCTGAAAAAATATAATTTCCTAGGTCCTTGGGTTGCATCTCAGGAGACTCTCATGATTTGGCAAATTCGGCAAACTACACTAGAAGATCCCTATTTAGTACACTCTCTGGGCACCACGAACTCCTACAGGTTTTGAGACCACTGTCATGTTCATGCCACCTCAGTTCTCTGGAAAAAACATTCCTGCATCATCTGAATCACCCACAGGAGGATCTACTTTGTCCTCCCACTCCAGGGGAGACTTTTTGGGGAGAGAATCTATCATCCAGCTGGACACTAACCCACAAAAACAAGCTCTTGGGAGTTACAGACACAAGTTAAAGTCATACCAAATGGAAGGGTTTCTAGAAAGTGTCTGAGGTAGAGGAAAGGAAACCTACTTTCCCTTCATACACCTAATGCAATAGCTCCACAGGCTTTCAACTCAAGAGTATACACACAAAAAAATATCTATACACACATATAAATATGTATGTATGCACATACACCCACAAAATCATTTTTATAAGAGGACTGTAACCTTGCAAGATTTATGGTGTCATCAATGATCTCACCATATACACTCCCCCAAATTATGGAATAAAGTAAAAATTACATGAGAAAATCTAGAACAGAGTTCTTGAATCTTTTTATGAGCAATAAGAGAACAAAGAATATATGATGGACAAATGTAAAAGAGAAACTTAAGGAGAACTAAAAACCCAAACTTAGGTTTTATTCTTCTGAGATAAGGCAATGATTTTAGAAAATATTAATTTTCAACTTTTATCCTTTCTCATCTTTACCCAGAAAGAAAGGAAACCCCCTAGTTCCTCAGAGAAAGCCCTTATGTTCCGGTAAGAAAGTAGTTATGATTATAATATCCCCATAAGGACTAATAGGACCCAGTGTACATTTCCAAAGTCAAGACACCAGATGAAAGATAAATAAGTGAACTATTTAGACTCCCAGGAGGCTTTCTAAAGGCCCACACTTTAGAAAGGAGTTTTCTCCCTAAGCTTTTTGCTTTAAGAGAATGTTTCAGTTTCCTACAAAGCCTGTTGGGATAATTTAAACAACCACCACTTCATACATTAACTTGAGTTGATTTAAAAGAACATTTTTATGAGATTTTCTGTTTTTACAAACTCCATCTATTCGTGCTTCGACATGCAGGTCAAATAAATCAAAAGAAAACTGCATCTCTCCAATCTGAAGTAAACATAAAAGGATCCTAACACAACATTATATAATATAGGAAGCTGCGAGTAGAGTAAATCTACTCAGCTGCAAACTCCAGTTACCTGGCCTGTTCAAGAGATGCTGGAACAACCATGCTGAGTGTGACCTTTTTATAAATCCCACAATTAAGAGAAACCAGTTACCCATTTTTTAACTGCATTCAAAAGCTAAACCAAGGGCCTATATACAGCAAACCTCCACTTGCACCAGCTTAAATGTTCCTCAGCCTGGTCAGTTCCAGAGGAAGAGGAATTAAACAATGGACTCATTTAAGGCCATTTGTTGTTGTTTGTTATTCAATGATCTATTTTAAATGGTAATGATTTGTTCCTGAACCTTTTAAAAACAAACTCACTTTGGCTCCTTATGGGGTAGGGTCAGTCATCTGCCAGATTTAAACTATGCTAAGTGAAATAAAGAGCTGGTTTGGCTCAGAAAACTTGACTGGTCAACTCCAGCTTTGTCCTCGAACCACAACACAGCACTTAATATGAATATGGGAAACAAAACTTCTCTGACTTTCTCCAAGCTGGGACGTGGGGATTTAGAGTAAGGCAGAGTCTTTAATGGTCACAATGGAAAAGAAGAACCATTTCTTCAAACCTGCCCCAATCTGTTCCAAGAAGCTTCAGCCTGCCTTCTGTCCTGACTCCTCGATCAAAACTCTCAGAGTAACTCCTGAGTGATCACCAGCTTTTCTCTTTAACCTCTCTGCAGCTTGACATCACTCCTTGAAACGCTCTTCACCTGACTTTTTGCTATATTATGTTGCCTTCCCTTACTCTAATTCTAAGTGCAGGAATTCTCCAAAGTTTTATATTAGACCCCATTTCTACTGTCTTTCCATATTCTCCCATGATGATCTCGTCCACTCCCAGGCTTCAATATCACCTATAGCAGACTGACCTCCAAACTGCTATCTGTAGCTTGGACCAGTGGTTTGTGGAGTTCCTGCAAAGTGTTCTCAAATCCAAACATACACCAAGCACTGGCTCACATATATACATCTACTTTGCAAATAAAAGTAAATACTTTGTGATTTAATACAAACTCATTTAAAAGTGTAACTGAATTCACAGTTGTTGCCATTATATCAACAAACACTAAACAGAATTAATGAGTACTTGCTTTTTTTTTTTTTTAGTTTAAAAAGTGATCTTCATACCTGAAAAGTTTGAGAACCCAAACTGTTTTTCTGATAATTCAGCATTTCAACTACCATGTGGAGATTGTCAAACATCTCAAATTTGGTAAGTCCCAAAGCAAGTATGTTATCTCATTTTCCTCCCTTCTTCCAGATTCCCAAATCTACTCTTCCCAACACTCATTTCTTTTAGTTGCACCACTACTCTTCCAGTTTCCTGGATTAATAAAAGTAGAGATTCCTTTTTTTTTTTCCTAATTTTTATTGAGGTATAGTTGATGTACAATATTATATAAGTTTCAGGTGTACAACATAATGATCCACAATTTTTAAAGGTCATATTCCATTTATAGTTATAAAATATTGGCTGTATTTCCTGTGCTGTACAATATATCCTTGTAGCTTATTTATTTTATACATAGTAGTTTGTACCTCTTAATCCCCTTCCCCCTCCCCACTGGTAATCACTTGTTTGTTTTATATCTGTGAGTATGTTTCTTTTTTGTCATATTCACTAGTTTTATTTTTTAGATTCCACATATAAGTGATATTATACAGTATTTTTCTCTGACTTATTTCACTTAGCAAAATACCCTCCAATTCCATCCATGTTGTTGCAAATAGCAGAATTTCATTCTTTTTTATGGCTGAGTAATATTCCATTGCATGTATATACCATATCTTCTTTAGCCGTTCATGTTTTTGTTTTCCTCTTCCTTCCTCCAATCTACATGTCCTTAGGCCACATCACCACCCTTTTTCTTTCTCTGCCTCAAAAGCACCTAATTCTAATTTTCCCCTTGCTTCTTGCCCCAACTTTGAAAACAGCTACCTCACCTTCAATACATCCCATACTGCAATGCCAACTTTATCTTCCTAAAGTACAGGTGTGGCTCTTTACTCACCTATGCAAATCTCCCCACTTCATGGAGGAAAAAATCCAAACTACTCATATAGGCATCCCAGACCTGTCCAGCCTCCTCTGTGGTCCTTAACCTGCCCCTATGCTCGTGCCAAACACTGGACTTTCCTCAAATGGTTCTTCACAGAGAAACTGTTAAGAATCAGGATACAGACGAGTAAGCACACACTTAACCACTCTGATAAATGCTATGCCAAATGTTATCTTCAATACATAAGGAGCCGTGGAACAGAGAAGCAGACTTACATGGTCCTGTAGAACAGGTTACCTTAGACTACAAGCTCCTTGATGGTAGGGTCTAGGTCTCATTCATCTTTTATCCCCCTCTACTCCCAGCAAAGCGTTCAAGGTAGAACAACATCTCTATAAAGGCTTCTGTTGAATGAAACCCAACGTTTGAGTCAGAATCTGATCAGCAACCTCCTTTTATATTCCAAAAGGAATAACCTCTGTGTAAATTAGGGTCCAATCTAATAAAAGCACATCCTGCTACTTTACCTACAATCTTTTTCATTCTCTCATCCTCGATACTTCCCCTTTTTTATAGCCTGTGTGGTGGATTCCCATAAGATGGCCAGATGCTCTCCCTTTACAGGAACACACATGGTTGTGGCGACAACAGACATCATGTTAGCCCAGCCCCAACAGCAGCCTTTTAAGTCAATTTCAGGCATGAGAGATCCCAGGTCTCTTTCCTCTTGGTTTCGACGAATTAAAATGTTATCCCCTAATAAACCTCAATCCTATACATGATCATTAGACTCAAATGGATGCATGAACACTACACTTGAATCCTCCTCTTTGTGATACAGGAAATATATATGTATACACACACTTTTACAAAATCCATGCCATTCCAAAGAAGAGAGACTCTGCCAGGAGTGGGGAGAAACCAAGGGCAAAATCCTAGTAAAATCTGACTTATTTATGCAGAGGACTATAAATTCCTGCCTCCCAACACAGCCTGAAATTTTTACTGTAAAATTATCTAAGTTAACAGCAACCTCTTACAGACTTCTAAAAAAATGTGAAAAAAATTGGGAAGTGTTAGCTCATGAGTCACTTACAGATTAAGGTGAATTAGTTCCACCAGATTGTTTTCCTCTAACACCTAGATGAGATCCAGTACACGCTAAGGGAATGAAAGCTAGAGATGGGAAATGGCAAGGAAGGAGACAGGAAATCTGAGGCGAGTGACCGCGTTTAAAGCCTCGGAAGTATTGCCAAGGTTGGGAGAATGTAGCCTGAAGGTATAGGAGCCTGGGGAAAGGGTACAATGGGTACACTACAGGTTGAGACTGGAAAGGTTTATGACAAGCCAGAATTTGGCTTAGGGAAGGATAAGCCTTAAGCCTAGGAAGTGAATTCTTCTCATTTTTGTCCCAGTCCCCGAACTCAACCTAAAATAATTAAATGTAGTTTAGTTACATCATGAGTTATTTAAGATATCAGATCGACCCAGGTCCTCACTCCTGTGTATGTGTTTCAAGTACCAAACAATTTAACTAGGCATATTTATTAATAAGCATGTGGGGATATATCTTAAGTCAAGATATTTTTGGATCTTATTACTGTAATAGCTATGAATTAAACATACAGCTTCTAATGAATTAACAGTAATTTAGGAAACTTAAAATGTTCTCTCCTACTGATTTTTTCTGAATTCTGAATGAAGCTGGAAAAAATTTCTTATAAACCTCAAAATTTTAATTAAATTTTCAATGTATAACCCTAAATTTATCAAAATTAGAAAAAAATCAGATTTATTTTGCAATTAAACAATAACTATGCATTAACTTAACTGTGATACCAACAGGTAAACACTAGTATTTCATATAATATGGCTGGAAATTCTTCAATCAACTAACAGTCAAGTTATTCAACAAACATTAAGTGCCATTTGAGCATGTAGTATGCACACAGGACATATAAATTTTATCATTTTTTTCCCAGAAATTTATCTTTAAAAATTATTAAATTAACATACTGTACAAGTTAAGGTGCAACTCTCTAAATACAATGTATTGAGAAATGACAAAACTATTTGAAAGCTTAATGGTATGTTTTAGCTGTGAGAATTCTGACAAGACGAGGATTGCTACTTTTTCCCCCAAAGTCAACTTCTCTAATTTCCCACTTGTTCCATTGTTAAGTTTAAGGGAGTATATTCTACTACTGCACTAGTTTTTGAAAATGTCAGATCAAAAAGGAAATTTGCATTTAATATAATAACTGTACTGTTCTTCATTCTACTAAAAAGAATGAACAAAGCAGTTAAAATAAAACTAAATCCAAAGCAAAGGGGCTAGGAACCTTGTATTATGCTTAAGTGGGCATTATTTATTCCTTATTATTTTTAATAAACTCCACATGAAATATGCATACACAAGATGATTATACGAGCAAGATCTTAACCTGTTCAAAACATATTAAAAAATGGTCATTTCCATGAAAGTAACATAAAATATATCATGCTTCTGTGGTATCCAGAATACAGCTTCACACTTAAAGGTAAATTGTACAAAGCTTTTATTTCCAATAATGCACATGAACAGCACCAACAAAAACAACTTGACTTAACATAATGGAATAGATGAACCCCAAGTCTTAGGACAGAGTCTAGATCAACAGACACAAAAACCTGACATACTTCTGTTTCCATGCAACCATCTTTTACTTTAAATTTTTAAAGTTCATGCAATAAATACTTCAAAGGTCTCCCCCACTGTGTCATACATTATAATTTCTTCTTTCAAAGCAGCCACGGTACAAACACCCAAAATCTTTAATAATAAACCAATATGCTCTTAATATGTGATTAAAAGAAAATATCTAATACTTTAACTGATTCTCCAAATAGCAACAAGGAGAATGAAAATATATTAACTTTTCTACAGGGCAATGGATATTATTTACTAGTCATCAAAAAAGAAAATTTTTAAATTAATTTAGCTGAGATTATTCAATTTTATTAATAATTCTGAAACAAGATGTATTCACCAGATATATCAAATTATTTATTAGCTATATAAGCTCACTAAATTTCCTTGTATCAGCTATAGTATTCCTAAGGATTTCTGTCATGTTCATTACATCCACAATTAGCAGGAAGAATGAAATAAAAATCTACACTACCTCAATGTTTTTATTATTATTATTGATTTATTCACATATAATAGGAAATCACCAGAGCCAAGGAAAACGAAATTTTTCCAACACCAGGATGGCATATTAACTTTTGTGCAAGATGTTAAAAATAGTAAAATTAAAACAAGAAAGCTTCCAATGGTTCCTTAACATTTTCTTTCAAGACTTTCAATAACTAATACTCAAACAGGAATAAAGAAGTCTGACCTTGCCAGACATCTATAAACTCTCAAGAGAACACTTACATGCAAGGTAATACCTATAAAGACAACATATTTTTTACAACTTAATGAAAATATTAAATGTTTCAAATGCTGGAAAATGGAGGAAAAAAAGGATATCCCCTGAATCTAAGCCACTTTTACTGGCACTTAGATTAGACCAGAAGCAGCTCTTTAGGTCTTGTGGAAAATATCAGTCCCCACCCAAAATAGAGAAAGTAAATCCTCTGCATCCTTTCTCCCAATATGCCTTCTTAAAACCCACACATAAATCAGGACGTGTCATAATCTGGTATGTTTTAGAGGGGAAATTTTTCAAAAAAGTGAAAATCTAAGAAGGTATTTCATTGCGTGCGCACTTCTCTAACAAAACAGCCTAGCATTTCCTACGTGACTAATCTTTTTAAAATTCAGTTCCTATGCAATCTAATATTATCTATTAAAACTGCCAAAATATTTTTAAACAAGATCTGAGTATCTCCCTCTCAGCTCTGATCTTTGCACTCCTTAAGTTTGCAGACACGTCACTGGCAAACCAATTGGTAGTGACAGGTTACTCCAAATCAACTCTTTCGGAAGGAAATTTTAAATTGACATCTACCCCCAAATTTTCCATGCCTCCCGGATCTCACGTAGTGAGGAATTAAGTATATGCAAGTCAAGGATTCCTCCTGATCACCTGCTGCAAAACTTGGTCTGCGGAACCTATAAATGCAAATATATTCCAATTCAATTATCCTTTCCCCCAAGATCTTACAACAATTAGGCTCACTCGAAGTGTCGTTTCATATCTTGAGCCTTGTGAACCCTGACAATGCAGCCCATAAGCATTTGATTGCACTTGCAACGTTTCTCCATGAATAAGGTCACAGACTACCGCATCCAAAGCTTGTATGTCCCACATGTGTTTGCAAATTCCACACTCGGCCTTAACGAGCACGAGTCTCTCGCTTCCATCGCACCTCAGTGCCAAGTTTCTGTAAGCCACTTCCAAACAAAACTCTCCTTCCGCTTTCAAAAAGAAAACTACATTCCAAAGGAGAGGATACCCAGGACGAAAATTAAGGCTCTAAGTGCAACACTCTTACAAAGTAAACAAACCAACAAAAAGATTCTGCCCCTGCGGAAGGTGGCTGCAAAACTCTGGGGCCGGCGCGCGCACCCACCGCGCACAACACACCACGCAACCCACCACCGCTCCGCGCTCCGCGCCCCGCGCGACGGCCCCAGCCGGGTCAGGAGAATGGACGCTGCGCCCCCGGCTTTCTGGGAGGAGAATGCACAGGTCGGCCCCGCTGCCTTGCTCGCCCCCTTCTCGCTGCCCCTGCGCACCGAATTTCTCCGGGAATCGCCCACACGAGCCCGATGCCGCCCTCTCCTTCCGGCGGCGGCCGCGCGGGGCCAGCTGCCCTGGACGCCCGCCCCCCACCCAAGTGCCGGCGCGGCCCGGAGACTCCGCCGCTCCAAGTTCGCCCGCGGTCGCACGAGCTTGAACGCATCCCGCAGTTGGCGGACAGCGAGATGGTACGTACTCGGCCAGCGGCTGCAGCGGTCTTGGCGCGCTCTCCCCCAGGACGCCTCAGCAACTCCGAAGTGACGGCCCCCGGTTCTCTCTCCTCAGTCGGCTGCTGCGGCCGGGACGCCCCCGCTCCCATCGAGGGGGGAAGGAAAGGTGGTGGGCACTCTCTCTCTGCTCCCCCCCCCCCAGCTCGGGCCCGCCGCTCCTTCCCGCCCGCCAGCCCCGACGGCGCTCGCTCGGCCGCGGTGGCGGTGGCAGCGGCTCCTCCCGGCGCGGGCGGCGGCGGCACCTCCCCCGCCGCGTCCTCCCCCCTGCTGCCCGCCTCCCTTTCCCTCCCCGCGCGCGCTGCCCCTCCCCCTCCCCCGCCCGCCTCCGCCGCCTCTACCCCCACCCGCCCGCTGTCACATTGGGAGATTCCGCTCTTGCTACATTCGCCGCTCTAGCTCCCGCCCACGCGCGGCCGAGTGACGCAGATCCCAGCGTGGGCAGCGGCCGGGCGGGGGTGGGGGCGGCGGCCGCCGGAGCCCGGGCTCGGCCTCGGCCTCTTCCCGCCGCCCCCTCCGCGGAATCCGGAGGGCTGCCCATTCACTCGGCAGCTGGGAGGAACCAAGTGGGCGCCCAGGAGGGGGCGGCTCCTGCTAATCCTGCTCCCGGCGGGGGGAGGGGGCGGGAAGGAGGAAAACGGGGGTGGCGGGAGGGAGGGGACGCCGCCTCGGGCCTGCTCTCCAGCTGCCGAAGGAACTGGGAAGGTTTGCAATTTAAAAAAAAAAAATTTTTTTTTAAATGTGTGAGGTTCCCAATATAGTGTTTCAAAGAGCACGCCCCGCCAAATCCAACATCCCCCGGGAGACTGACTTTAAAAAAAAAATAGCACGCTCAGCCCAGTAATCTGGGCGCCCGTCTCGCCTCTGCTCCTGCCCGCGCCGGCTCGAGGCTGGTGGGCCAGGTGCGCCCCTCCCGGCCGGCCCAGGCATCCTGCGGGAAGTGGGCTGCGACCGCAGGGAGTGGGGGTGGCAGGTGCGCGGCGCTGGGAGGAAAACTGGCAGTTCCAGAGCATCTCAGCCCCGCCCATCTTGTCCCAGCCGCACCACCGCCCTGCGTAGGGAGGAGGGGAGGAGTGGGAACCCACAAACCCGAAGTGCGGCGTTGACAACTGTCTTGTTTGCTGGGTAACTTAATTCCAACCTTCTCAACCCTCCTGTAAACCTGCTTGTTATTTTACTGGTTAATATTTTCTATTTCCACGGTGTAAAAATCCGACAGCGCTAGAACAGTCCTGGCATGTGTTCGAATAGAGTTCCCAAGGCACGCTATAGAATTTTTGAGTTTGGTTTTCATTAACTTTTTCTAACCAAAGAAAGTATTAAAACACCTCCAAAAATGTACTTAAACTATTGCCAAAAAATTTGGAAATTTGTTTTAGGGTCTATTTTTCCTTTCTTTGCAAAAACGGGAAAAGGGAAGAATTCCTCGAATTTTAGCACTGTGTTCTTGAAGGGTAGAGAGGATCTAGTAAATCTAAAACTACTGCAAATACAGGTAAAATTCCGTTTAAACGTACATATACAAACTCAGCTTTATAGGAGGCCAGTCCCACATCCTGGCTGGCCTCCCAGAGTGTGCCTACTTTGCTGATGGGGATACAAGGCATTCTTTGAGATGGGAAATTCTTCATACCACATCTTTATGTTGCAGCAATGGATGGGGATGATAACATTGAAAGAAAAAAACCGTATTAAAGTACTGAATCTTTTACTTTTTGCAAAAACATGTTATAGGAATGAGTAATGCCACAGTGGAATATATATAATTAAACCTCTTTCTCCAGTATTAGTGAAAGGTTCTGTCTGGAATAGTTGTGTTGATTTTCATATGAATAAGCATGCTTACTTCCTTGAATTTTTCTTCAACGGAAGAATCACTACTGGAAGTGTATCTTAGCCTAATTGTCTCGGTTTTGCAGCTGTGGACCCTGTTCTGCTGAAGAGAAAGTTAACTTCAGTTGTAATAAAATAAAGACAGCTTTTTGGAAAGATATAGGTTAACAGATTTTCAAATGAACAAATGAAATCTGCAAAATTATTTTCTTCCAGTTCCTCTCTGGAATCTTGATGTTCTGCAAACATTGTTCTGAACTGCTAGAGAAAGATAATTTTCTTCCATAAATACGTACAATCAGTGATTCATAAGTCATGAAATGAGTAGTCTTACCTGGACTGTTGAGCCTCCCAGTAAAATTGTTTCCAGAGTTGGAAGAAATGACATTAAATCCTCTTCCCAAACTTGTATCTGTCTGACCAGCACTGAACATAATGCTGAAAAGGAAATGTGTCAGGGCAGATGGTTTTTTTTCTGACTCGTAACTGGTTACTTCTACAGTTAAGCACTGAAATCTCTCCTTGTTTGTTTTCTGAGCACATTTAGGTAGTATATTTTTCCCACATTAAGAATGGCATTTTTGGCCCACTTTGCATTGCCTTAAACACCCATGGTGCTGGGGAAAATGGGAGGAAGGCAAATGAAGGAAAGATAAAATTTTAAGCTTTTAGCATCTAATTCTGTATGTCTGTATGACAACAGTGTAGTTAATATGGCTGCTCAAAAAGAGAATGGAGGCATTCACCCGTATCTGAGACAGCTCAGATAAAGAAACATTGATTCTTATTTACCTCCTTACCACTTACTTTCATCGCCAGTGCTCCCCGGAACACCACCTCCTCTGCAACACACACACAGTCTTCTGCCATTCCCAGGCCCTGGTGGTTTGTTAAGGAACAGCATTCCATCCTGTAAGGTAACAACTATGGTTTCTGATTATTCTATATTCCATTCTATCCTGTAAGTATGTCTTACACTTCCCTTGAATTCAGTAAATGTATGTTTAATAGGATCTTAAAAAAAATTATTAAAAATACTTCAGTGATTAGTGCATTTGCAAAAATAAGGGGTTTTTGGACAAAAAAAAATTTCCACATTGTGAAACTAAAACTAAAGTTTTTAATTAAAAAAAAATGTAGAAAGTTGATAGTGGTTCTGACATTAGAGTGAAAGTTTCCCTGAAAGAGCATTAGTTTATTACTTTTAGAAGGATTTCTTTAAAATGCTTCAGTGATTCAAAACAAAAGAACAAATGATTTTAAATGTTCTTAGAGGAGAGAAGGAATAACACTATGGCTTGTGACCTACAAGATCTAAGATATAGTATAATTCTATCCTGTTGTTCTTCTGTTGCCTTAGAATGATTCCATACTTAACGAATTTTCCACTCTATGTGGTGGTGGTCCTAGAGTTAACTGAGTCCTGTGTAATATTCATAATATCAGAAATATAATTTAAATTTCCCTTATTTTGCAATATGAAATTTAAAGTTTTGGTTGTGTATGTAGATTAAATAGATTTTTTAGTGCATAGGGATTTGACTATTTTAAAATATAGGGAGATTATAAACAAGTTTCTTAAAGGTATGCTAATAGGAGTATATATAACTGATCATTCCAAGAGCCGTGACTTTAAAAACATTTGCTCTTCTAAAAAAATAAACAAATCTTCATACATTGCATTTTATTACAAGACACTATAGAATTTTTTTTTAACATCTTTTTTTTTTTTAAGGATTTTTTTTTTTTTTTCTTATTTATTTATTTATTTATTTATTTATTTTTTATTTTTGGTTGTGTTGGGTCTTCGGTTCGTGCGAGGGCTTTCTCCAGTTGCGGCAAGCGGGGGCCACTCTTCATCGCGGTGCGGGGACCGCTCTTCATCGCGGTGCGCGGGCCTTTCTCTATCGCGGCCCCTCCCGTCGCGGGGCACAGGCTCCAGACGCGCAGGCTCAGCAATTGTGGCTCACGGGCCCAGCTGCTCCGTGGCATGTGGGATCTTCCCAGACCAGGGCTCGAACCCGTGTCCCCTGCATTAGCAGGCAGATTCTCAACCACTGCGCCACCAGGGAAGCCCTTAACATCTTTATTGGAGTATAATTGCTGTACAATGGTGTGTTAGTTTCTGCTGTGTAACAAAGTGAATCAGCTATACGTATACATACATCCCCATATCCCCTCCCTCTTGCGTCTCCCTCCCACCCTTCCTATCCCACCCCTCTAGGTGGACACAAAGCACCAAGCTGATCTCCCTGTGCTATGCGGCTGCTTCCCACTAGCTATCTATTTTACATTTGGTAGTATATATAAGTCCATGCCACTCTCTTGACAGTATAGAATTTTAAGAGGTAAAGGATTGTGAAGTTCACCTAGTTCAACCTCCTTTGTATATTCAAAGTATTTTCAAATAATTTTCAGAAATTCAGCATACAACTAGTCTAGCTTCCAATAAGTTGGTTATTTGGAACTTGTATTGCAATCCCTGCTGGGAAAAAAAAGGAAATTGTTATATTCCCAAGATGGACTATAAATCCTTATAAAATGCAAATGAAAATACATAATTACAGACTTAGTGGGGAGCTAGGTAGGATCTTAGGAATCATCTAATCCAATTGACTTCTACAGATAAGGACATTTATACTATACCTTCCTGATATAAAGAGCAGAAAAATACTAATATAGTATTAGGCAGTAAATACAGCCAAACGTTTAATTGAATGAAGAGTAATTCTGGTTTCATTAACTGCTCCAATATAAAATAAAAATTTCTAAAAAAACTGGCATTCAGGGACAATAATTCTCTCATTTTGCAAATAAAGATTCTTGGAATTTGAGAGAAAAATAAATAATGTTAAGTGGTTAAAAAAATAATTTATTAAAAAAATAAAAGTTTGTCTTCAAGACAGAAGAGACTGTAAATGGAAACTTTTGAAAAGACTCTCTAAAGAGAATTTCTGGACAGTTTTTAGGGATAATGCCTTGTTTTTCTTCCTCCTCTATCCTCTCTGGCAGCAGTGGTTACAACTCAGCTACTCTTTCTATTTTCTTCCCACCTTTTCCCATTTTTCTGGCATTCACTGTGCAGGACCTGTATAGTTAACTGTTCCATGACACTATTTCAGGCCTCAACAACACTAACCACTGTCCATTCATTCCTGACTGTTACAGACTGAATGTTTGTGTCCCCACCAAATTCATATATTGAAATGCAAACCTCCAATATGATGCTATTAGGAGTGAGCTGTTGGGAGACAATTAGGTCATGAGGTCGAAGCCCTCATGAATGGGATTAGTGTTCTTATAAGCGAGACCCCAGAGAGCTCTTTTGACCGTTCTGATATGTGAGGACATAGCAAGAAGGCAGCCATCTATAAACCAGGAAGTGGCCCCTCACCAGATACAGAATCATCTTCCAGTGCCTTGATCCCAGACTTCCAGATTCCAGACTGTGAGAAATAAATGTTTGTTGCTTAAGCCATCAGATGTATGGTACTTCTTTTTAAAATAAATTTATTTATTTAGTTATTTTTGGCTGCATTGGGTCTTCACTGCTGCGCGCAGGCTTTCTCTAGTTGCGGTGCACGGGCTTCTCATTGCGATGGCTTTTCTTGTTGCCACCGCACGGGCTCTAGGCACACAGGCTTCAGTAGTTGTGGCATGCGGGCTCAGTAGTTGTGGCTCATGGGCTCTAGAGCACAGGCTCAGTAGTTGTGGCGCACGGGCTTAGTTGCTCCGCAGCATGTGGGATCTTCCCGGACCAGGGATCGAACCTGTGTCCCCTACATTGGCATGTGGATTCCTAACCACTGTGCCACCAGGGAAGTCCCATATGGTACTTTTTGTTATAGCAGCCTGAATGGACTAAGGCACTGGCCATTAATAATTCTCAGCTAACTACACAAGGCACAGTGGAGAGTAGATTAAAAAAAAATACTCTGCTCAGCCTCTGGAATCTATCTAAACCGTCTTCCATTTGCACACTTCATTCTTGGCTTTCTTTCTTGTTCCTCACAATCCCATGTTTAGCTTTTGCTCTTCTCCACCCAATTTGCTGGATTGACAGCAAGTCTGTGCTCACTCTCCCACCTTGTCTCTGTGCTTGTCTTTTTCTTCATATCTACACTCTGCCGGCAGAGGACCCACCAGCTCAAGTCCCCCTTTTAAGCATTCCGCATGAGAGTGGATGGAAGATTTTGTTTGTTTCCTTAACAAAGGTGTATGACTTGTTAACCAAGATGTGGAGCAAAGGAATAAGAAAAGAGCATGTGAAGGAAGAGAACCTTTCTTGAAGTAAATGGGCAAGAGTTGGAAGAAAGTGGGAAGAGATGAAGAGACAAAAAGAAGATAACTGCATTTGTGAGATGCTGACTAAAGTGGACATAACTCTTCTGGAAGAAGTGAAAAACCAAAGAAAAAGTACCCAAGTCCATGGCTCTCCTGAAGGAGAAAAAAGAAGAGACAGAGAAGAGATCATCCCAACATAAATTCCTCTAAGCTCGCCACAAAAGTGTGCTCTTGACCTGGGACAGATGGCAATGATGGGATGGAGTATTGGGGATAGATGTGCAGGAAGAAGGGACAGAGAAACAGCAGGCATCCTGCTCTCTTCACTTGAAGAGAGCCTGTATATTATCTTTAAGTTGGATTGGAAGAGGTGGTGAATGTATCAGGTACAAGTGTGTATCAGGAAAAGGAAAGAAAAGCAGAATGGGTTCAAAAAACACCCTCTGCACCAAGTGCTTTCACCACACTATTGTTCACATATGAAGAAATTGAGTGTGTTAATATTAATGATTGGGCTAATTGTCACAACAAATTACTCAACACTGCCTTCTAGGAGCAGACACTAGGAAAGGACAATGCATGTATTGTACAATAAGAGACTTAGAACTATTGAGATAAAAGTAAATCAAACATGGTTCTGTTCACATATAATTGCCAAGTTACAGTTTGGATTATATTGTTGTGCTTACCCAGATTTACACATCGTGACTCATCAGCCTGCCCAGGATTGGCAATAATATATGGTAGTCAAAAATTTTAAGGACCTTGATTTCTTAATAATAGAAAGTATTGCTGCATTTTTTTTCACTTTCTACTGTAACAACAGTCTCTAATAGTGACAGAGTGAGAGTTTTTTCCAACTACAAATAGATTCCTCAAATAAAATTTTCCAAATCTGGTGTCGGGGCTCTTATGCAAATTACTGGTCAAAGGGTAAATAATCTTTAGAAGGGTAATTTGGGAAATTGAGCCAGGAGTTTCAAAAGTGTTCATACGATTTGATCCAACAGATTCACTTCTAGGGTATTATTCTAAGTTTATAAACATTAAGAGGAAGATATTTATTACAACATTATTTACAAAATTGAAAAAGCAAAACATCCGAGATGATGAATTGGTTAAGTTATAGCACATCGACATAATGGAATACATTTAATAACATTGGGAAATGCTCATGATACAATAGTAGTGGTCAAAATAGGACAGAGCAGAACAAACTATAATCACTCTACCTAAATATGAAAGGAAATTTACCAAATGTTAGCAGTAGTTATCTCTAGATGATGGTATTATAGATAATTTTTTATTCTTCTTTTAGTTTTCAAAACTTTAACAACAAACATGCATTACTTTAAAAATCAGGGGGGAATTTTAAATGTTATTTTAAAGAAAGATCCTGCTTCAAAAGCAGTTTACAATGAAATAAAAATGAAAACAAAATTGTATGTTTATCTATTTGAAGACAGCAACAAAAATTAGGAACTTATCCAACAAATATGTATGTATGGAGCCCTTCGTACGTTATTAGTCCTGTATAACTCTGTGTATTGTGAGCCTACCATGTGTGAGATGTGAATATATGTGTGTGTGTATATATATATATCATTATATATATGTGTATATATATATCATTATATGTGTGTATATATCATTATATATATCTGTGTGTGTGTATATATATATAATGTTACAAATATAGTCATCCTTCTTTTATTTTTCTGAGTAATCATTCAGGCAGGTATAAACTTTATCTTCTTGAAGGTGCCCCTACTCCAGGGATGTATGCAGTCCCTGGGCTTTTGTAATTCTTTCATTGGGCTTCCACAGGCAAACAGCGACAGAATTGGCTTCCGGGCAGCCCCTGGTGTCACTGTTTCTCACTGCCCCTGTTTTGCCGCAGTAGACTGGGCCCACCAGATGCAGTGCTGGTCCAGTACTGCTGAGACCCTTCTGCAGCCTGCGTGGTTCTTTAGGGGAGGACAGAGGAGCCCACTCTCCATCTCCAAGACTGCCCTTTGCAGGGCTCTGCTCTTCCTTCATTTCACAAACACAACCATCTCCCACGAGTGTTGGCTCCATGCTGGCCTTGGTCAGCTCCAGACTCAAAGCCACTCCTATCCCCATCCCAGGAATCAAACTGCCGGCAGTGGCTCTCTTTCAGACTACTTTCTGATAGATTTTAAATTTGTCTTACAGTATCTTTTCTGGATTGTATAAATTTTGAGTCATTCTTCTCATTCCTGTTCTTCCAGCCTCTCAGCTTGCCTAACAGTCGAGGTTCATTTGCGTAAGGACTGTTTACATTGCTGAGAAGGTTCCCGTGGCAGGCTGCCCAGATGCTTACGATCCAGATCCTCTGAGCACCAGGGTAGTTGCACAAGGCCCCTCTGTGTGCCTGGTTGTCGCCCTCCACTCCTACTCACACATACTATGGAGGAGTAGGAGTTTTGAAGAACTGAACGCTCCACCTTCCTTGTATGCTAAGGTCAAGAAATAGGCAGGTTACTTATAAGGTGGCATTTTTCAAACAAGAATGGACACCCAGAAACAGACGGACAGTGGAACGGCCATTAGAGGCAGGACAAGATGTTGTAAAGAAGTAAGAATTGGGGCTTCCCTGGTGGCGCAGTGGTTGAGAATCTGCCTGCTAATGCAGGGGACACGGGTTCGAGCCCTGGTCTGGGAAGATCCCACATGCCGTGGAGCAACTAGGCCCGTGAGCCACAACTACTGAGCCTGCACGTCTGGAGCCTGTGCTCCTCATCAAGAGCGGCCACAATAGTGAGAGACCCGTGCACCGCGATGAAGAGTGGCCCCCGCTTGCCGCAACTAGAGAAAGCCCTCGCACAGAAACGAAGACCCAACACAGCCAAAAATAAATAAATAAATTAATTAATTAATTAATTAATTAAAAAAAAAAAAGAAGTAAGAATAGTCTAGGCTTCCCACTCAGCACAGCAGTCTGACAGCTAGGTGTCCTGTCTGAGAAAGAAAGGGGGACTCAGGTGAGGCAGGTCCCCAGTGCTGCCGGGAACAATGTGGTTGCTCCTTTCTCTGCAGGGCCACACAGAGATCCAGGCAACATCACTTTGGATTTCATCCTACTTCCTTCACTAGCTTTCACCCCCCCTGTCAGGCACCCACTGTTCTCCTGATGTCTGAGTCTGGTTTGTTTCCTGAGAAGGAAGAATATGATCTGATCCAGATATACCTGGAGGTGTTAATGTTGCAGTGTGCTACTTTTCCAAAGATGTGCCTACCTGGAGATTGTTTGAGCAACAACTAAACACCTACTGAAGGACACACACACTGTACTATACTCAAGAGAATTTGAAAAATAAATAGATAAGCCTCTGCCCTAATTCCTGGTCTAGAAAGGGGAATAGACATGTGAAAGAATAGTTGCTCCACATTGTAAGATGTTCTTAGTTACACAATGCAAAGGGTGATGATTCTGCCTTGGATGGGGCACAGGGGTGAAAGTCATGAGGCTTACAAGAAAGTGACAATTGGACAGGTCTTGAAGGATGAATTTAATAGAAAGACTCAGGAAGTACAGGTACTCCCCAGCAAGTACAGAGGCAGTGAAACAGCATGAAGCAAGAGCAGTGAATTAGGGCAATAATTGTAAAATGAAACCTAACTGGTTCCAAATGACTTCAGAATGAAATGTGAGGAGGGCAGAGGCAGAAGATGAGCTTGCAAAGAACAAATTATGTAGCATCCTCGTATGATACTCTAAGCAGTTGTGGGTTTTATCCTGTTGGTATAGTCCTCATCTTCAGTGAGTGCAAGAATCAAACTGGTAGTGTTAGACATCAGAATAGTAGTTAAAATTAGGGAAGAGGGAGGTGATTGGAAAGGGAACAATCAGGACTTCTGAAGTGTTGGCAAGGCTCTCTTTCTTGTTTTAGACTGTGCTTATATGGCTGTTCACTTTGTAAGAATTTATTGAACTGTATATTTATGATTTCAGTACTTAATGCATGTTACACTTCTCAATTGTAAAAAAGTTTTCTTTTTAATCAAACTGAGTAATTTGTTCAAAACACAGATTCCAGGGCCTCACACTCAGACATTCTTGAGTGTAGGCCTGGGCTGGGACTCAGGAATCTGCATTTTTTAAACAATTACCTTGGAGGATCTAAAGCCAAAAGGGACCCCTAGACCACACTTTGAGAACACTGCTAGGGCTGTTGGGGAGTCACCCAAAATGTTTAAGCAAGAAATTAAGAGCAAAGATTTGCCTGTCTGAATGTGCTGGATTAGGGAGAGCAATAAGTTGAGGATGGCTTCCATCTTATACCCAATAGCACTTGCAGGTCCTATATCCCATTCCCTCTTTGCTTTTGAAAGAGATGTGACAAACAAGGTGCTAATGTATTTTTTGAGATGTGTTTTCTTTTGGGGATTTCTTAAATATGAAAAAATTTGACCCCAGTACAATAATTTCTAATAGTCAAATTTAAGGCATGGAACAAGCCCGTGGGGTAGATATTCTGGGGCAAGGAGCAACTTTCTAGAATTTTTTAAATGAGTGCATGCTTAGCCTATGAGTAATAGTTGTTCAGCTACTGACCCACCATTGTTATGTCATGTACTTAAGGATAAGTGATTTACATGGATGCAGCTAAATTCTTTTTCTTGTGCCCCTTTATAATCAGAGGGATATTTTTGTGACATAAAGCAGCCAACATGGTATTCTTCCAAACCGTAATCCCTATGGGAAAAAAAAAAGACAAATTTTGTTTTTCCTTTGGTGTTCACAGAGTTGGAAAAAGAAAGGGGAAACTTTACTTGGCCTAAAACAGAGAATGGGAAAGTCCAAAAATATGACACAAAATGTGCGCAGATTTTTTTCCTCATGACTGGAATACTGAGGAAATGCTGCAAGGATTTTTTTTTTAATTTATTTATTTTATTTATTTATTTATTTATTTTTGGCTGTGCTGGGTCTTCGGTTCGTGCGAGGGCTTTCTCTAGTTGCGGCAAGCGGGGGCCACTCTTCATCGCGGTGCGCGGGCCTTTCACTATCGCGGCCCCTCCCGTTGCGGGGCACAGGCTCCAGACGCGCAGGCTCAGCAGCTGTGGCTCACGGGCCCAGCTGCTCCGTGGCATGTGGGATCTTCCCAGACCAGGGCTCGAACCCGTGTCTCCTGCATTAGCAGGCAGATTCTCAACCACTGCGCCACCAGGGAAGCCCCGCAAGGATTTTTAATTGCCAAAATTATTATTTTGTAACCAAAGTCTGTCAGTCCATTCATTAGATCAGCAAAAATGTTTAAGTCTGACAACACAAAGTGTTGGCTAGGATTAAGAGCATAAGGACTCATATACGTATAAATTGATGTAATCACTTGGGAGAGCAATTTGGCAATATTTAGTCAAGTTAAAGGTGTGCATACTCTTTGACCCAGAAATTGCACTCCCAGGTATATTCTCAGAGAAACTCTCTTACCTATGCCCAAGAATATTCACAGCATCACTGGTTGCAGTACTTAAAACTTGGAAACAACCTGTTGATATATTATATCAATAGGAGAATTTATGAGTAAATTGTGATATATTCATACAGTGGATATAGCTGTGAAAATAAATGAAATAGATCTACATATCTTCCATGGGAGAATCTCACAAATATGATGTTGGATAAAAGAGCAAGTGGCAGATAAATGTGTACAATATGATGACATTTATATCCAGGTTAAAAATTGTAAATACTATTGTTGTGTGGGAAATTACGTTGCTGCTACGGAAGCCTGTTAAGTATAACTACAGGCAAGCTATCCAAGAGATCACAGAACAGAAGGGCTTACAGACCAAAATGAGGTGCTTAAATGTCATGGTTTATTAAATCAATTGAAAACACACAGCCAAAAGCAAGGTGAAAGAGCTGGGGTAGTTTAAGATGACACTACCTGAATCCTCAGCCCTGTCCCTATCTTCCTCGATAAGGGTATGCTAGCAAGGACCAGAGTTGAGATTTGAGCAAAGTGACCCAACACATAGAAGGTGCCTAGTGTCAAAATGCACACTTGCTCTGCAGGTTTGGGAGCAAGTGCATCTGGCTGATAGCTGTATTGTAATTAGCCTGATGAGCAGTTACGGATTTTATTTTGCATCAGTTGTGCAGAGGACGTGAGGAGCCAATGGTCAGCCGAACTAAGACCTCGTAAATAGTGAATGCCTCGTGTGCCTCCTGTATCTTCAGTGTGTCATGAGTATTTGATGATTTATGGCCTCATATATATTTAGTGTATCATGACTATTAGGTATTTCTTGGTCTTTCCATCCATTTAGAATTATGTTCATTATAGTTCATTATTCAAATGGTCTACTTACTTTATCTATGTCTAACATGTCTCAGAAGTTACTGACTTATCTTACGTATTTTACAAAATTTGCCTGTCTCATAAGCTATTTGCTTTAATTCTAGTTTCACTTTTCTCCCTATGTATTCATTTCTCTTATTTTTTAAAGCAGAATTGAATATTCTTTGTTAATTGAAATATAGTTAACATATAATATCATGGTAGTTTCAGGTGTACTACATAGTGATTTGACATTTGCATACATTACAAAATGATCACCTTGATAAGTCTAGTAACCATCTGTCTTCATATGAAGTTATTACGGTATTATTGACCATATTCCTTATGCTGTATATTACATCTCTGTTACTTATTTATTTTATAACCAGAAGCTGTTACTGCTTAATCCCCTTCACCTATGTTGCCCATTCCCACCCCCCTCCCTTCTGGCAACAACCTGTTTGTTCTCTGTATCTATGAATCTGTTTTCATTTTGTTTTGTTTGTTTGGTTTTTTAGATTACACGTAAAAGTGCGATCATATGGTATTTGTCTTTGACGCATTTCACTTAGCATGATACCCTCTAGATCCATCCATGTTGTCACAAATGATTTCATTTTTTATGGCTAAGTAGTATTCCATTATATATATATACCACATCTTTATTCAACTGTCAATGGATACTTAGGTTGCTTCCATATCTTGGCTGTTTTAAATAATGCTGCTATGAACATTAGTGTGTATATTTCTTTTTTTTTAATTTTTATTTATTTATTTATTATTTATGGCTGTGTTGGGTCTTCGTTTCTGTGCGAGGGCTTTCTCTAGTTGCGGCAAGTGGGGGCCACTCTTCATCGCGATGCGCGGGCCCCTCATTATCGCGGCCTCTCTTGTTGCGGAGCACAGGCTCCAGATGCGCAGGCTCAGTAATTGTGGCTCACGGGCCCAGTTGCTCCGTGGCATGTGGGATCCTCCCAGACCAGGGCTCGAACCCGTGTCCCCTGCATTGGCAGGCAGACTCTCAACCACTGCGCCACCAGGGAAGCCCTATATTTCTTATAGAATTAGTATTTTTGTTTTCTTTGGGTAAATACCCAGTGGAGTTGCTGGATTGTGTGGTGGTTCTATGTTTAATTCTTTGAGGCACCTCCTTACTGTGTTCCACAGTGGCTGCACCAGTTTACAAGCCCACCAGCAGCACACAAGCGTTCCCTGTTCTCCACATCCTCGTCAGTACTTGTTATTTGTTGCCTTTTTAATGATAGTCATTTTGACAGGTGTGAGGTAGTATCTCATTGTGGTTTTTTGCATTTCCCTCATCATTAGTGATGTTGAGCATCTTTTCATGTGACTGTTGGCCATCTGTATGTCTTCTTTGGAAAAATGTCAACTCAGATTCTTTGCCCAGTCTGGTGCTTGTTTTTTTGATGTTGAGTTATATGAGCTATTTATTTTAGATAGTATCCCCTTACTGGATATATTGTTTGCAATTATCTTGTCCCATTCAGTAGGCTGCCTTTTTGTTTTGTTGGTGGTTTCCTTTGCTGTGCAAAAGCATTTTAATTTGATATGGTCCTATTTGTTTATTTTTGGTTTTGTTTCCCTTGCCTAAGGAGATCCAAAATATATTGCTAAGACTGATGTCAAAGAGCATACTGCCTATATTTTCTTCTGGGAGTTTTATGGTTTCAGGTCTTATATTTAAGTCTTTAATCCATTTTGAATTTATTGTTATATATGATGTGAGAAAGTAGTACAGTTTCATCCTTTTGCATGTAGCTGTCCAGTTTTCCCAGCACCATTTATCAAAAAGGCTGTCTTCCCCATTGTATATTCTTGTCTCCTTTGTCATAGATTAATTGACCATATAAGTGTGGGTTCATTTCTGGGCTCTCTATTCTGTTCCATTGATCTGTGTCTGTTTTTGTGCCAGTACCATACTGTTTTGATTACCATAGCTTTGTAGTATAGTTTTAGGATGCTTGATACCTCCAGTTTTGTTCTTCTTTCCCAAGATTGCTTTAGCTATTCTGGGTCTTTTATGGTTCCAATACAAATTTTAGAATTATTTGTTCTAGCTCTGTGAAAAATGTCATGAGTATTTTGGAAGAGAGTGCATTGAATCTGTAGATTGCCTTGGGTAGTATGGTCATTTTAACAATATTAATTCTTCTAATTCATAAGCATGGTATATCTTTCCATTTGTTTTTGTCTTCTTTGGTTTCTTTCATCAGTGTCTTATAGTTTTCAGAGGACAAGTCTTTCAGAATTGAATACTTATAAATAATTCAGTAAACAGACATTATAAATATATGTGTAACATGGTTAAAGTATAAATAAATGCTTGGAAAGAGTAATCCCCAAGTTCAGCATTTGGCTCAAGATGGTGGAGAGGGGAAAAAAATGTATTCAGATGGAGTTCACAGGGCTTTAATTACATTAGTAATGTTTTATTTTTCAATATGGATGGTAGATGTATGAGTATTTATTATATTATTCTTTAAATTTTTCACATCTGAACTTTTTCAAAATAAATTTAAGAAAATTTTGAAATAGTAAATATCTGGTGTCTTACATGTACTAGGCATTTAATACATATCATTTTGATTTTAATAAAGTTAAAGAATTTGACTGGGCTAACTAAATTGATATGTCATCCTTCTATTTCTGGTACATACATATATTTTTCAACAAATATTTGCTGAGTACCTACTATTTACAAGGAAGGCATTGCACCAGTTGATATGGGTAATGAAAAGTTGAGTGAAAGAAAATTCTTACTCTCAAGTAAGAGTTACTCTCAAGGTTGCAATTTAATCAGAGCGTTGAGACTACTACTGAGACTACTTCATCTGGCTGGACATGTAAGAACAATACCAGAGCATAATATAAGTGCCTTTAGAGATATACAGATTGTGGCTAGTCAGTCTAGGTGTGGCTAGTCAGTCTAGGATGAGATCAAAATGCCTTTGAGAAGTGGCATTCCGGGCCTTGAAAGAAGTACATGTCAACAGGTGAAAACAGTGAGGAAAGCATTCCAGGAAAAGGAAATACAATGGACAGAGAAGTAAAGTGTAGGGCATGCTCACTCCGTATCAAGGGTGGGTATGGGAGAGTGGCACAGAGGGTGTTAAGAAGTTAAGTCAGGACAAGAATCCTTCTGTACAACATTAGCAGTGGTTACCTATGGTTGAGATTATGGGTAATTTCAATTTTTTTCTTTGTAATATTCTGTATAGTCAACATATTCTACAGTGACCATATATTACCATATATTACAGTGACCACAAAATTGATTTTTGTTGAAATAGCTGGACAATTTGCGTATGGAGCTCTGACCATCTGGAAAGTCAGGGACAAACACTCTATTTTGCTCTTTTTGAGATTTATCAGGATTGCCTGGCTAAAGCCCATTAACAGAGAACAGTAATGAGGCCCTGAAATAAAATTATCTTTAGGAATGGGCAGACTTAGGTGTCCTGTCATAAACATAAGAGCCTAGGCATTCTTGGAGGAAGCATAGCACATGGCTAAGCTGGAAGCTCCTTGGGACCCAGCCACCCTGGCCCAATGCTGTGCATTAGGGAAAAATGGTAACTATTGCTGAGTATGTGAAGGACTTGAAGAGAGCTGTAACTGCAGATCCACAGGTCAGGGCCCTACCATGGCTGGGCAGGGGCCAAAACCAGCAAAGGCATTTTCACAAAATGGACTATGTACTAATGAAAGGGCCTAGATCTTTCCCTCTAGACCTGGCATTGGAAACACAACTCACACTTGTCCTTTGGACTAAACCCCTGAGGTCTTTAGACAGTTTGAGGAGAGTCTATATTAGACTTTCTGCTGATAGGGCAAGTAAAGGTCTAAGAAATTTATTATAAAAATAAAGATATGACTATAGCAATAAAATGGCTTTGTGAGTTAGGCCAGAAAACATTGGTCTATGTTATGCAAATATTCTGCATTAAATACGTGTTAATTTATAATCAGATAGATGTTATTTTTATGAGTCCTATTCTAAACACAAAATTAACTTAAAAATACAACATGAACTTTGATCCATAATCAATATAAAAGTGGCAAAAATATTAATATAAAGATTCTATACTTTAATCTCTTAAAATGACTTGATATTATAACTGGTCTCTGACAGTGTCTAAATAAGGCTTGTTACCTTGACGAAAAGGACTTTGCTGTACTGTCAACATAGATAGCCTGGTTCAAAATTCAACATGATCGTATCAAAGTTGGTGGTTCTACACAACCAGAGGAGGGAAGTTAAATCGTGTGTAATCTGCTTCATCTGGCTGGACATGTAAGCATCTTGGAAGACACTGTTTCTTCCTCATCTAGAACTCTGCAACACTCATCCAACACCTTTGAAAGAATTTTAGTTAGTCAAACCTTAAAAATTCTTGAGATTTTTGTAGCTGATGCTCATGCTTGGCTTCTTGAAATATGAAACATAAAATCTACAAAGTAGTATTATAATTTCTTAACACGGAGATTTTCATTGAGAGCAGTGTTAAGGAGAATGAACCCTTTCACCAGTATACATTAGGGAAATATGGTACACTCTTCTTATTTAACTTCCACTAGATAGAGAGCTCCTAGGAGGCAGGGGCTGTGTCTTAATGGTTTTTAAACCTTCAGTATTTGACCTGGAATAGAGCCTATAGCAGCTGCCCGGTATATATATATGGTGAATTACTGGTTTTTTGAGGAAGGATAGTTGGCAGGGTTAGGCGCAGCTGCAAGTGATGCTCTGTATCATTCTGGACCGAAAACATACCTTTTACTATTTGGATATATCGTAGCATTACTTCTGTGTTCTAAAGTTCTTGAGAGTTTGGATAATTGAACTTGATAAAAAGACTACGGTTGTGCTTTGTTGTCAGATAACTTGTGGAGTCAATGTTTTAGCAAAGACTTTTTAACGTTGCACAGAAGAGAAGTGAACTTCAGGCCAAGGGTGGAGGCAGCCCTGTCTCCTGAGGGACTAGAACCAAGAGCCAGGAAGCCTGCAGGAAGCAGGGAAGCCCGCTGTCTTCTCCTCTCTGCTTTTCTCTCTGTAGATCTCTTTCCTCTTTTTCTGCAGGTGTTTTTACTTCCTCAGGGTGCACAGCCCCAAGCACTGCTGATCCACAGCTCCCCATCTCTCCTCTCTTCTGTTGGAGAAACCAGGACAGACTGAAATGAGCATTTTTGTCTCAATTTCACACTCCAGTGAGAAAGACTGATCTGCCCAGCTCAGGCCGGGGGGATACTCTTCACTCAATAATTTGTGTGATAACAGAGACTGAAGTTACAGGCATTACAGAACTGATTTTATATTTTCTAAGGAAAAATGTGTATCGTATATATTGCTAGTTAAAACCACGTTACACTGTTGGCTCTAAATTCTCAGAAGCCTGGGAGGTTTCCTTCCTTGAAGGGTGAAAAAGTAGTGAACAGGTGGGCCTCCCACCGTCAGGCCCATCTCCCTGGGGGCCTAGAACACATCTTTGGACCTCTGCTTTCAGAGGAGACTGACCAATCATGCCCAGGATGTCACAGCTGACAGGCAGCTGGCCCCAGTGCCTCCCCAAGTCCATTCCCGATGGCCAAGTGTGAAGAGTAAACGATCTGCAGAAATTCAGTGGTGTCAAAGGAGCTAGTCCAAAGTCATGCCGTGATGCTCTGATTTTAATGACGCCCAGGAACAGCCCCAGAGGCGAGTGTGCCAGGGGAGCAGCTGGTGGGCTTCCCGCTGGGCTACGGGAGGCCGGGCCCTGGGCGGGGCGGGGAGGGGAGGAGAGGAAGAGCGTGGCAGGGGCGCGCGGAGGCGGCCCTCCGCGCCGCAGTCTGTTTCGCTCGGCTTGTTAGGTTGGCACGCGGATTGAAAAATGTACGTCTAAATCTATTTCTGGCTTTTAAATGTGTGAAGGAAACACATAACTTTATTATTTTATTTTTGTCAAGTTAAAGACAGAGCCAGATGCCCCTAAAGCGTATGCATTCTATAAGGAGTTTCTATTCTTTGGTGGAGCATCTTTGGAAGCAAAAAATCAAAGACAAATAGGTCATCTCCTCTAAGTTTTCTGGAGGAATATTGGCAATAAAGAGAATAGAGTCAGCACTGGTAACTAATGGAGATGAAGGAAATAAAACCAGGGAAGATGTTGAAATTTTTTTAAAAGAACTTGTAAAGGAAAAACAATGAAGTAAGTATTGATGTAATATGAATATGTTATTATTTGTTAAAATGCCAAAAATACTGCAGATATAAATAACCTTTTAAAATTTAGTGAGAAACATATGAACAGTTGCAGAAATTCCCTCGCCAGAGGAGTTTGGAAATCTTCAAAGCTTAATATCCTTTTGTGGATGGTCAGTCAGAGTGATTAGGAATGAAAGAAATCTGGAAAAATAAAAGCACATTAGCAGTACAACAGATATATCCCTGGGAGGGGTTGTTATGATAAATTTAACTTCAACTGTAGTGCTTCACAGTCAAAGAAAATCTTATAAGACAAAATACTGTAGATGTGTGTTTATTTTGTTCAATAACAAATGAACTGTAACATCAGGGGAGCAGCTGGTGGGCTGCTCCCCAAAAATACTGTAGATGTGTGTGTTTATTCAAAAGATGTTTTTTGAGCACATGCTATGTTCCAGGCGCTGTGCTAAGCATAGGGAATATAGTGGTAAATAAGTTGGATGCTGTCCCTACACACATATCCCTGCCTAAGCTTTGAGTTGATCAGAGAAAATATCATAATCACCAAATCAAATAGCTGCATGGGACCCAAGAGATCAGTTAGTCCAAACTTTTATTTTACACAGGAAACTGAGGCCTAAAATATTGTATAAGTGAAACTGGCTGTGCTCTTGGCCTCTCTATTTTTGCTCTCGAAACAAAGCATTTCTTGTCCTATAGGTCCTTCTCAAATCTCCAAATTGTATGCCATGTAACAAATGTAGACATTAATCTATTTCTATTATAGACTTTCAGTATTCCTATGCTTTTCTGGAAATGAAACAGGAAATCAAATTAAAAAAAAAAAAAAACCCAAAGTCCAATTTTCAATATCTAATCCAGTTTTTTCAGGAAGTGTTAGCCATGTGATTTCTATTGCCATCAAAAACAGTCATGTCGTGTGATACTGACCATCTGTTTAGGAAATGGCAGATATGCTTGGAAAATCCAGAGTAATAAGAACTCAAAACCATCATTGGTTAGAGAGGTTATCAGTCCAAGAAGATGCCACTTTGGTCAGATGTGGATGAAGCATTATTAGATGGACCATCTGGATTTCACGCCTACCTGTGCTCTAGACTTGTTGTGATAACTATGTGTCCCTTGGTTGTCTGACCTGCAGTTGTACTGCACTGTTAGCACAATGCTTGCCACCCACAAGGATGTTGTGACAATTGTTCAAGTAAATGCTATAAAGCAGTCTGAGCAATTCAAAAGAAGGGCGCTGCATAACCACCCAAAATCATTATACAGGTACAGCTCTTTTTTTATATTTATGTAGTCTTAATACAGTAATATAAAAGATTCCTCAAGATATGTTTGAATGTCTGTGTGTGTTTCATTCCATTTGTTATTCATTCTAACTTTTAAATTGATTATTATTATTAACCCGACACTAAAGGGAACCTATTCTCTAGAGCCCCGCCCCCCCGCCTGTTAATCTATAACATAATGAATTGGGTCGTGATTTCCTAGCTGAATCTGGATCATTTGGCCATGGACTCAGATATGTTGGAAACACGTGTTTGAGAATCTATTTGGCTGGATGACTTGGACTGAAGCCTCAACGTAAAAAAAAAAAAAAAAAAAGGAAAAACACAACTAAATACAAGCTAATAAATCCAAATACCTGACAGCATTGAAGCTGTCAGGGATGATGGTGACCTAACCGTCACAGATGAGTTTCTGTACAGCCCTCTTTATTTTTCTTCCCCCCTCCCTCCCTTCCCTCCTCCCATCCTTCCCTTCTCTTTCTTTCTTACAGTAGGTTTATTGAGATGTAATGCACATACCAAAAAATTTACCCTTTCAGAGTGTGCAATTCAGTGTTTTTAGTATATTCACAGAGTTGTACAATTATCAGCCAAAATTACACAACATTTTCATCAGCCCCCAAAGAAACCCCATACCCATTAACAGTCACTCCCCAGTGCCCCTACCCCAACAGCTACTAATCAACTTTCTGTCTCTATGGATTTGCCTACTTTGGACATTTTATGTAAATGGAATCATACAATAAGTGGCCTTCAGCGTCTGGCTTCTTTCACCCAGAATAATGCTTTCAAGTTTCATTCATATTCATTCCTTTTTATGGCCAAATAATATTCCATTTATGGATATGCCACATATTGCTTATCCATTCATCAGGACATTTAGGTTATTTTCACTTTTTAGCTATTATGAATAATGCAATTATGAATATTAGTGTACAAGTTTTTGTGTGAACATGTACTGATATTTTTAACTAGAATTGCTAGATTATATGGTAACTCTATGTTTAACTTTTTGAGGAACTAAAACTGCCTTCCAAAGTGACTGCATCATTTTACATTCCCACCAACAAATAATAAGGGTCGAAATTTCTCCACATCTTTGTTGGCACTTATTATTGTCCAAATTTTTGCTTATAGCCATCTTGGAGGGTGTGAAGTGGTTTCTCATTATGAATTTGATTTGCATTTCCTTAATGACTAATAACGTTGAGCATCTTTTCATGCATTTGTTGGTCATTTGTATATCTTCTTTGAAGAAATATCTAAGTTCTTTGCCTATTTTTAATTGGGTTATTTCTTTTTTATTGTTAAATTTTAAGAATTCTTTGTATATTCTGGTACAAGTCCCTTAACAGATAAGTGACTTACAAATATTTTGTCCCATTCTGTGTGTTGTCTTTTCACTTTCTTGAAATGAAGCACAAAATTTTTAATTTTGATGATGTCCAATTTACCTTCTTTTGTTGTTGCTTATGCTTTTGGTGTCATATTTAAGAAACCATTCCTAATCCAAGGTCACAAAGATTTACTCCTATATTTTCTTCTAAGAGTTTTGTAATATTAACATTTATATTTAGGTCTGATTCATTTTGAGGTAATTATTTTATATGATGCAAGGTCAGAATCCAACTTCATTCTTTTGTGTGTAGATATATAGTTGTTCCCTTGAATTGTCTTGGTTAGCCTCCTTGTAGAAGATCAGTTGACCATAAATATGAGGGTTTGTTTTTGGATTCTCAGTTCTGTTCTGTTGATCTGAATGTCTATCCTTATGCCACTACCACCCTGTCTTGATTGCCATAACTTTGTAGTAAGCTTTGAAATGGGGAAGCGTGAGAAAATTTCTGCAAAAAAGCCAGCTGAAATTTTGATATGTATTATATCGAATCTGTAGATCAATTTAAGGAGTACCACTACTTTAACAATATTAAGTCTTCCAATCCATGAACCTGGGGTGTCATTTCCATTTATTTAGATCTTCTTTAATTTCTTCCAGTGATGTTTTAAGAGTTTTCAGTGTGCAAATCTTTTATTTATTTTGCTCAATTTATTTCTATTTTTATTCTTTTTTGATGTTACTGTACGTGAAATTGTTTTCTTAGTTTCGCTTTCACCTTGTTCATTGCTAGCGTATAGAAATATACTGACATTTGTATATTGATCTTGTATCCTGCAACCTTAGACATTGTTTGTTAGTTCTAGCATTTTTTTAGTAAATTCCTTAGGATTTTCTATATACAAGAGCATGTCATCTACAAATAGAGATAATTTAACTTTTTTCTTTCCAATTTAGATGCCTTCTATTTCTTTTTCTTGCCTAGTTTCCCTGTCTAGAGCCTCTAGTACAGTATTGAAAAGAAGTGGCAAGAATGGATATCCTTGTCTGTTTCCTGATCTTAGGGGGAAAGCATCTGGTCTTTCACTATCATGTATGATCTAAGTTGTGGACTTTTTGTAGATGACCTTTATCAGGTTCAGAAAGTTCCCTGTGTAGCTCTCTTTAAATGCCATTGATGGGCAGGGCTGAATTGTTCAAACTAATGAGATCTAAAAGTTCATTTGGGACTTTATGTCCTTTTCAATGTTGTAATAAGATATGGAAACAATGCCCACTAGAGCCAGATTATCTATTTTTTTTCTGGAAAAGGCTGCATGTTGCAGAAGGAACTTTTGTGTATTTCTCTATTCCTATTCCCCAAGCATTCTTCCTTATCTCCTACCACATGAGAGCAAACAACTGATTGTGGCAGGTAAATATAATAGCTTCTCTCCATACTCTCCTTATGCTTGTAGGATGCACTATATTTGTACACAAATTTCAATAGCACATATTCTATGGATGATATATAAAATAAGCTGCAGGAAGTCAGTAAAGGTGTCAACTCCAGAAAACCATCTCAACAGACTTCTAAGAAGACAAGACATCATCAAATCCAACTTAAATTTTAGTTCTCGGGGGAATCCGGCAAATTAGGACTTGCTCTGCATCCTGGAAAAAGAATTGCTGATTTGATGGTGATCGTGACAGTGATAAAGAAGATGATGATGCAGCCTCATCAGTGTACTGTATAAGAACCACCAGGTGTTAAGTGGTACCTTTAAGAGGCGGAAGTCAAAGAGCCAATGCAGGACTGCCCACCCAGGTGAAAACAATCCCAGCCAGGGAAGACACAGTAGGGCAGAATTAATTGAATGGCTTTGGTTCTATTCTCTAACTTCTATTCTCAATTTTCCAACTTCCTATTGCAATTAGACTGCCATTTTCCCTAGTGGCCAGTATTCATCTCTCACTCTCAACTTTTAGCACTTTGCCTTTTTGCTCTGTGTAGTGCCTAGGGACAATTAAGTACTGCCCTTGGCTGCCCCATGAACCTCTCCCTTAAATGGCAGAATAGAAACACTGCATGTCTCTTGTGTCTGGAACTGACCCTGCACGCACCCCAGGTTTGACTTTGCTTAGCCTTGCATTATTTATGTACGACAACTGCAATCTGAAAAGCAAACCATAACATTAAAAAAAAATCTTTAAAGTCCACATCATGTGCTTTCAGAGCCAAGTAACAAATGTGTAGTACTCTAAGTCTTAATAGCAAGACCAATTCTGCTCTTTGAATTGAGAGCCAGCTTCGCTACCTCTGATAGAAGAGAAATTATTCTTTGCTTATTTCCATTCTTTTTTTTAGCATTCTCATGCATTTTATTTTATTTATTTATTTATTATTTTATTGGATTATAGTTGATTTACGATGTTGTGTTATGCGTATTTCCATTCTGCCAACTCCCAACATTTTAGGCAAGAATTGTCAGGATAAAAAGAACTTTAAAAGAACAAAGAATCTTCCTTTGCTTTCAGATGAAACTACAGCCCAATCACAGAGTAAGTTAGAAGTTAGGTAATTGGGAATTATTTCTTCTGCATAAGGCTGACATCATTTATCCCTATCTAATAACTTCTGCTTGGTAGAAGGGAAGGAAGAAGGAATGGTGGAAGAAAAAGGGGTTGGGATACGTGAAAACTCACAACAGTACTATACCTTTTTCAGGTCTCAGTGAAGGAGTTTGGGTGTTTCTCATGAAGTGCCATTGATCCCTATGAGAAATCTGTTTGTAGTGCTCCATGCCTGCTCGGAGAGTCCAAGAACTGCTAAAAACTGATGGTAAGAACTAAGGAACCACCTAGAACAGGTGGCCAAGGGTGAAGAACTGATAGACAAGAGGAGATGAGATTTGATTTGTAGTTTGGGTCACACTAAGTAAACAGTGAGGCAAAACAGTGGAAAGGCAGGATTATTTTTGCTAAAGCCTTGATGAGTTATCGCACTAAGTTGTGAGCAAAGTGGAGAACAAGCTCAGGTCTTAGGCTCTGACTTAGCTCTGTGATGAGACATCATGTCCTCAGAGGCTTCTCATGTGGCCTCACTAAGAATCCCAGGAGAGGGATTTTCCATTCAGCTACTTGATAATAAAATTTAAGTCCTGATTTTCAGGCAGTTAAAAGAAAGGACAAAGCTAATGTCCTCGTAAAAGCCTGAAAAACGGAAACAATTAAGGAAATGATCATGAAACTCTAAGAACCATTTCCAAGAGTGAATCATAAAAAATGTAGACTAAAAACTTATTAGCGATAATCATGGTGATGAGGATAAAGAAGACTGTACTGCAAGCAGAGAAATCATTCAATTCCCACATGGCTGTCCTAAGAGACAAGAGACTCTGGCCTAAAGGAAATATCAAAACTTATTTTTTTAAATGTATGATCCTGTTGTTTTTTTCAGAGAATTTGCATTTGGAGGTTTATTCTGAGTAAATTTCCCCAGAGAAACGTTATGCTCTCTTACTCTGAGGATACAGAGAGTACAGATAGTGTCAGAACAAGAAATGGAAATGACACTCAGAAATTAAATAGGGGCCAAATGGAAATACTGTGCAGGTGAAATGTTTTTCAATCATTAGTGTATTTTCCCAATCTCTCTGATAGGGGTAATTTAGTTTTGGGTGAGAGTGGGGATAGGATGGGTGGGGTGGAGCTGGGGGGAAATTGTGGTACCCTTAGAACCACAGGACTAGAAAGGGAAAGGAAGAATATAAAATCCACCTTTTGTTCCTCCATCTGGATTACCCTAAACAATTTCCAAATAAATAATACCTTCTCAGGAATACTTCTCAGGAAAAAAAAAAAAAAGATTACTGAGCCTCCAAATGGAGTCTAACTTCAGATGACATAAAGGCCTTGGGAAGACCCTAGGGTAGTGGACATTAATTAAAACTGAAGTGGAGTGGGTTACCTAAGGACTAGGAATTGAAATGTTCATAAATCCAATTATTCAAATAGTCTAGAAATTATTTTTAGGAAAAAAGTCACAAAATGTATTTACAATGCACAGGTAAGATGATTAAGGAGAAATCTGTATGAGAAACAAGTCTCAGAGTTTAGAATTAGGAACTCAGCACATGGGTTCTGCATCTGTGAGAGCCAAGGGGGCTGCAGGAGGGATCCAAAAGTACAGTTTCCTTCAACCCAAAAGAGGATGCACTGCAGTGAACATTTCCTCTGATGTTTTGAGGTTGTGAGTAGATCTCCAAGATAGGTATCTACATGTTATCTTACAGTTTATGAAGTCCCTTATTTGTATGTAAGAGTTTACTGTTCAAATGCAACTTGAGATAGGATTCAATTTTAACACATTTAAGTTTTAACACATTTTACTATACACTGAATTATTGCACTGCATAATAATTAGACATAAATACTAACTTTGTATTTTTCTTCTTCTCATTTTGCCATTTCTTCAACACACAAAACTAAGGTCAATGTTTATGTCCCTAATGCCAAGTACAATTTAGCTATCATACTTTTTGGTCCTAACTTTCTCATCATGTACCTGCTTATTTGATTCAGTATCTGCCCCTCAGTACCTGAGTCCATGCTCCTGGCCTGGTATTCTCTGTGCCTAAGTATTTTATCCCAGCATCCCTCTGCCCCATCTACCCATATTCCAGGATTTGGGCAACTGCTTTCTGCTCCCATTCCTGCTCATTGTGTCTTGGGCAATGAAAGGCTTGAGGGGCAGGAACTCTGGGCCATGACTTAAACTGCAGTCTTCAACAGAAGGGCAACAATAATGTTTCTATATTTTGGGTGAGGAAGAGAAGGACCAGGGATGGCAAAGTAGAGGATGAAGAAGGGAAGGGATGGGGTGGGCCTAGAGAGAATAGGCTGGGGATTCCTGGATACCTTAGATTCCTCTCTAAATTACAGTGAAGTGCCAGTGGCACCCCAGCACCACGAGGCCAAAGCAAGCAAGAGGAGACCTCTTTGCGATGTGGTAGATGATGCGATACATCACTCAGGTCTCCTTCTAGGAATGAAGGCTTTATTTCTCCAAATGCCAGAAGTGCTGGTAGCCAACAGCCTTCAGCTGTCTGCCTTCTTTAGAACTGCTTGGGCTGAAGAGAGCTGCCTCGCCCTCAGTCACAGCCCCTTCTTGTAGCACCCTTGTGTCCAATGACTGGTCAAAATCAAAGGCCGTTCCCTTCACCCCCAACAAAGAACAGCTCTGAAAGTCCATCTCAGCCTCATTGTGGTGAGGAATGGGGAATTAGTGTTTAGTGGACATAGAGTTTCATTTGGAGATAATGAAAAATTCTGGAGATGGATGGTGATGAAGATGGTTGCACAATAATGTGAGTGTACTTAATGCCACTAAACTGTACACCTGAAAATGGTTAAAATGATCAATTTTATGTTATGTGTATTTTACCACAATAAGAAATTCATAAATTAATTAAGAAAATACAGGGGTAGGATCAGATGTGCTTTCAGTTTCCCTCCAGTTCTAAAGGTCCATAATTACATTGTTACCCTTTGCAGCCAAATTTGGGTTGGTATGATTTCAGGGGCCAGATTATACAGCAGTTCTCAATTTTGGCTGCATACTAGAATCACTTTGGGAGCTTTAAAAAAATGATGCTTCAGTACCCCCATACTGATTTATATGTAATTGTCTAGGGACCCAGGTTTTGGTATTTTTAAAAGCTCCCGGTGATTCCAATATGCAAAACACAGTTGAGATTTACTGGGCTAGAAGAACCCTAACCCACACCTTCCCCACCCACTTGCTCTTACTGCTGAGGATTTGGCCACTTGCTTATCTTTCTAGACTCATCTTTCCAACTCACCCCCTCCTACACATACCCAAGGTACAGCTGAACCAAATGATTTGTCATGTATCCTCTCCCATCAAACCCTGTCTGACTTCTGTCCCTTTGCTCCTGTTTGCTCTGGCAAGACTGCCCTCATCTGACTGATGTCAGCCCCAGTGGACCACTTCTTTGAGCCCTCAGCACCCCTCACTAGGCTGTGCCAGGTACCCTCCTCTAAACTCTGGAAGTGCTTCATGTGTAGACCCTTATACTGCTGCCCTTATCACAGAGGGGGGAAATCCAACTCCCCAGTGCTGGGATCGAGTCTTTCTTCCTGAGTTCCCAGGTGTAAAGAAAGACACTAAAGAAGTTATCAGTAGATATAGTTGAACAAGTAGGTTTCTTTAATTAGAGATAATTCATCCCACAATTGAATAGCATTTTTTGAAGTAAATGCATTAGGAAGAACTAGCATATCAGTGTAAATAAGGCAGTCTTCATTTAACATTAATTGAGCCATTATTATGTGTCTGGGATTGTGCTAATACTTAGAATTTCTTACTGCATCTCTGTGGCAACCATAGGAGGCAGGTACTATCATCTCCATGTTGTAAATGAGGAACCAATTTCAGGCAGGTTAAGAGCTTGCCCAGGATCCCAGCTAGTGTGTAGCAGAGCTGGGAGTTGCCGTTGGTATACAAGTGATGATTCTAGATCCTTCCTGATTTGGGGAAAGGGACAGAGCAAAAAATGTATGAGGTCACTGGGAATCTAAAATGGGAAGAGAGGAACTTCCCTGGTGGCGCAGTGGTTAAGAATCCGCCTGCCGGGCTTCCCTGGTGGCGCAGTGGTTAAGAATCTGCCTGTCAATGCAAGGGACTTGGGTTCGAGCCCTGGCCTGGGAAGATCCCACATGCCGCGGAGCAACTAAGCCCGTGCGCTACAACTACTGAGCCTGAGCTCTAGAGCCTGCAAGCCACAACTACTGAGCCCATGTGCCACAACTACTGTGGAGCCCGTGCTCCACAATGAGAAGCCACCACAATGCGAAGCCCGCGCACTGCAACGAAGAGTAGCCCCCACTCACCACAACTAAAGAAAGCTTGTGCACAGCAACGAAGACCCAACACAGCCAAAAATAAATAAATAAATAAATAAATAAATTTATAAAAAAAAGAATCCGCTTGCCAATGCAGAGGACACGGATTCGATCCCTGGTCCGGGAAGATCCCACATGCTGCAGAGCAACTAAGCCCATGTGCCACGACTACTGAACCTGCGCTCTAGAGCCCGTGAGCCACAACTACTGAGCCCACTCGCCACAACTACTGAAGCCTGTGCACCACAGCTACTGAAACCTGCGTGCCTAGAGCCCATGCTCTGCAACAAGAGAAGCCACCGCAATGAAAAGCCCATGCACTGCAACGAAGAGTAGCCCCTGCTCGCCGCAACTAGAGAAAGACCGTGTGCAGCAACAAAGACCCAATGCAGCCAAAAAAAAAAAAATTTTTTTTTAAATGGGAGTAGAGGCTGTTACTGGTAGGAAAAGGGAACCAAAAAAAGGTGAGGTCGCAGACAGAAAAGACAAATGTTGAAATCTTGCTTATTTTACTCAGGCCTCAGCTTAATTGTGAGTAGGTATTTAAATCACATTCTCAGTCTGGAAGGTAGGTGCTATGGGCCCCTCATTCCTCAGATACACTTCAGTTAAGAGCAGCCCAACGATATTTACTGAGGATCTATCACACGCCAGAAACGGTGCGAGATATCTGCATTCCAAGCACAGATGATACTAGATCTCTGCCCAGAGAGAGTTCTCCTTCTAGTGGGGGCGAGAGGTACACAGTCAGCAGACACCCCAAGTACAAAGGTATGTGTTCTTATCATCAAGGTATGTATCGGCAGCTGTAGAAGTGCAAGAGGACCAAGTATCCCAGAGAAGTTAGGGAGGGCTTTACAGCATTTGAACTTGGGGTTGGTGTGTGAATAGGGGTGGCCACGTGGAAAAAGAAAATGAAAGTTCAGCAGGTGTGAAAGCATGGATTCAAAGGACATAGTAGTTTGGGAATGGGCCAAGGAGTCAGGGTTGTGATAGGGAATAGGGATGAGAGGAAGACAGGGTCATCTATGCCAGGCTAAGGAATTCTGACCTTATCCTGTGAATTTATAAGCAAGGGAGTGGCATAAATAAATGTGTATTTTAGAAAAAAACGTATTTTGATGGCAACATGGAGGTTTGAAAGAGAGAACAGTTAGAACTCTTACAAAATGAAAAATGAGAGTCCAGGAATAGGTCTGCACTGTATGTGTATGTATGTATGTGTTTGTGGGAGAAAGAATCTGTAGGACTTGGTGACCAGTTTTTTAAAAGGAGAGTGAGAAAAAGGGAAATGTCAAGGGTCCTAGGTTTCTAGTTTAAGCATCTGAATTGATTGAATTAAAGACTGGGAACATAGGAGCAGTTTTGAATTCAGTTTTGATCAGGTAGAATGTGAAGTACCCCAGAGACATTCAAGTGAGGGCAGAAATAACATAGGAGGCATGAGGCTGTGATTCAAGATGTCAGGTTAGGGAGGCAGCAGAATAAAAATATCGTCAGTTTTTTTAAAATGAATGCCAGACTGCCAGATGACATTAAAACACATCTGGGAGTAGACATGGGCTTTGGAGCTGCAAGACTCAAGCTTCTAGACTTCGCCAGTTAATGCTGTGATCTTGGGATGTTACCTAGCCTCTGGGACTCTCAAATGTAAAATGGAAACAATATTAACCTATCTTGCAGGGTTGTATTCAGATTAGCAGTAAAGTTTGCAAACTCCTAACAATGCTGGTCCAACTGAGTTGGCCCATGGGAGTTTTTGTTAAAGTTCATGGATGGAAGGAATAGGGTTAAATTTGGGAGAGGGGACTGTCCTGTGTTCAAAAGAAAGAAAAAGAGTCCAGGGAAGGGACTATTTGCCTAAAGTGGCTAGGGTACAAGGTGGACTTACCCTCTGTAGAGAAATGGATCATCATCATCCATAGCCCTGTTCAGGTCCCAGAAGTAGGTGTTTGAGGTAGAAAAAGACCACAACCACCTTTTCTATTTGATTCCCTCTAGTCACCCTCAAAGAATTAAAATCAGTGTACTGGGGACTTCCCTGGTGGCGCAGTGGTTAAGAATCTGCCTGCCAACGCAGGGGACACGGGTTTGAGCCCTGGTCCGGGAAGATCCCACATGCCGCAGAGCAACTAAGCCCGTGTGCCACAACTACTGAAGCCCGCGTGCCTAGAGCCCGTGCTCCACAGCAAGGGAAACCACCGCAAAGAGAAGCCCGTGCCCCGCAACGAAGAGTAGCCCCCGCTCGCCACAGCTAGAGAAAGCCTGCGCGCAGCAACGAAGACCCAACACAGCCCAAAATAAAATAAATAAATAAATTTATTAAAAAAAAAAAAGTGTACTGCTAGGGTTGGTCTTCAGAGTAACCCACCCTTTCCCCAAGAAGGAAAGCAGAAAGGAAGGGAGAGAAGGAAAGAGGCACCTGTAGATGGACAGGAGGACTGTTGCCGTCTGCTTATTCATACCTGGCTTTCCTTTCAGAGTGTAACACACTCTTTCATTTTATAATAGAGAAAAAATTCAAATGAAATTCATTAATTCCAAATTATAATCAGTTGATTAATTTACAAGCAAAAATGATTAAAGTGAGATCCTTTCCTATTTTGATAGGAGGAGGGAATGAAGAGGGTAGGGGAGATTTGAACATGGAAAAGGGAAGGATGGTTGGGAGAGTTGTTTAAAAAGAGAAATTTTTTTAAAAGGGTGAAGAGTGAGGATATAGAAAATATACTTCAGATTTTGCCTACAGTTGGTTTCCAATATTTGACAGACATTAGCTGCATGTAAGATTTTTGTTGTGTGCAGCTGCCAACAGTTGCAGCTGTGCATCTAGAAATTTGTAGAGCTGTCGTTGTTATAATGTTGTTGACTTTTGTTCTAAAGGAGCTTTGTTCACTGAGAATTCAAAGAACTCTCTACCTTCCTAAGAGCCCAGGCTCCCTGGATACCAATGTTTAGTGCAACTCAACACACACTGATGCAGTAAACTCTGTATGTCAGAGACCACACCGGGAGTGAGATAAATAAAGGTAGTTTTTGTCCTCAAGGAGCGGCCAGTGTGGAGAGGAGTAGGGGTAGCCGCCATGGTGGTGGAAGCAGATAAGGGTGGGGGGAGGCAGATGAATAATGGCCACATAAACAGATACGTTTATTAATTCCCCGATGTGACTGGGACCTTGACCCATTTGCAAACATTATGTAATCACTGAAACAAGTCCAGCTAAATTATTCAAAAATCTCTAAATGCCAATTCCATTTAATTTTAAATAACAAGCATCCCTGAGAGGGATAATTTTCAGAACGATGACTAAGGGAAAATATTTTTCCAGCAGGGTTTCTGCACAGGAAAAAATTCATTGCTTCCATCCCCACATCCCACACCCCGCATTCCACACCCCTTGGTGTAAAAATATTTGTATTTAAATAATTTTAAATGTCATGCATTTATAATTAAAAGCAATTCTGTGCTCAGAGGAACAGAAATTACTGACTTTAAATCAATGAGAAAAAACAAATTTTCCTCAAAGGAAAATTTCATGAGATTCAAAGGTAGTGTAGATCAAGCTAATGTGATATAAGCCTATTCGTTGCATATGGTCTCTGGTGTGACCACTGATATAACGGCCCACCTCCAGTGGCAGGAGCGTATAGGACATTCCAGCAAGAACCCTTCATTTCTCCCAAAGGGTCTCTTCTCTCTCCCTTCTCCTTCCCATCTTTAAGTACCCAAGGACTGGATTTGCACAGAATGTTTCCTTTTCCTTCAAAACCACACTCCCCTACCCCATACCCTTGGTTGGTGAGATCCTTCTAGTTAAACAGCTCCTGATGCCTGCTCAGCATCCCTTCTGAAACACAACAGCCTCTCTCCCCATTCTCGACCCTAGTCAGGGCATTGCATTCCCTCAGCCACAGTGATTGGTCCAGCAGGGCATGAACTGGAAGATGAGCCAGCCAAAGCCTTCACCAAGGAAGATGGGGAGGGGTGGGTTCCTGATAACTTTGGGGCACTCCATGGATTCTACTCTGCCTGTGGTGGTTAACTTTATGTTTCAACTTGCCTAAGCTGTGGTGCCCAGTTGTTTAGTCAGACACCAGTCTAGGCGTTTATGTGAATGTATTTTTTAGATGTGATTAACATTTAAATCAACAGACTTTGGGTAAAGCAGATTACCCTCCATAATGTAGGTAGGCCTTATCCAATCAGCTGAAAGCCTTAAGAACAAAGATAGATTTCCCAAGAAGGAATTCTCCTCAAGACTACAACATAGAAACACGGCTTGAGTTTCCAGACTGCTGCCCTGCAGAATTCAGACTCAAGACTACAACATCAACTCTTACCTCATTTTCCAGCCTGCCAGCCTACCCTAAAAATTACCCTCACAATCACATGAGCAAAGTCCTTAAAGAAATCTCTTCTCTCTGTCTGTCTCTCCTTCCCTTCCTCCACCCTTCCCCTACGTTTTCTCTCTCCTTTTCTCTGTCTTCTGTTGATTCCGTTTCTCTGGAGAACCCTGACTAATACACTGACTAAGTCATATTTTCACCCTCAAAAAACACAGGGTTTTATTTGTGTGTTTGTTTAAGCCAGCTTGAGTTGTGTTTCCATCACCTGTACTAAGAGTCTTGAACATTCCTGGGTGTAAATGGACAGAATGCCCTATAGGTTAATAGATGAAAGATTCTTCCAGAATTCTGCCTTATTAGTTACTATACAATAAGCTGCTTAAGGACTGGGATTGTGTCTGATGCTTTATTCAACTGCCATTGCTTAGAATTCTTGATACATAGTCATGTTAATAAATGTTGGTTGAGCTGAATTATAGAAGGAGGTGACCGGGAGTGCTCAGCTCCTGGAATTGCCCTGGTAGGTGGAGATACAGATCTGCTGACATTTAAGAAACCCAAGAGTGACCACAGGTTTTTATCATTTGGTTATGATAACCATAACAAGTAGCTTCAGCAATTATTATTTTCATGGAGTTTCTTAGAAATTGTTGCAGTGTGTTTCCATTTATGTCCTTACATGTATATGTCTATTAATACACATGGGTTTCATTCTAGGTGTTTGGATTGGATGGTGCACATTTCTTAGCCGCATCAAAGCTGCACCCCTCCAGGGAGATTCTAGTCAAGAGCAGGACAGCTCCATCATTGCTACATTGTTGTATTAGTTTGCTTGGCCTGTCTTTTAACAAATTACCAAAGACTGAGTGGTTTAAACAACAAAAATCTATTGTCTCATGGTTCTGGGAACTGGAAGTCTGAGATCAAGGTGTCAGCAGGGCCTTAATTCCTCTGAAGGCACAGGGAAGGATTGCTCCAAGCCTCTCTTCTGGCTTCTGATAGTTCCTTGGCTTATAACAGCATAACTCCAACCTTCATGTGGTATTCTTCTTGTCTGTGTGCGTTCATATACAAATTTCCCCTTTTTATAAGAATGCCAGTCGTATTGGATTACAGGCCCACCCTAATCCAGTATGAGCTCATCTTAACTAATTACATCTGCAGTGACCCTATTTCTAAATAAGGTCGTATTCTGAGATATTGGGGGTTAGGACTTCAACATATTTCAACCCATAACAATTGCCTGTACTTCTTCAACTCATTTCTGAGCAGCCTTCATATGAAGGCACTAGAGCTGTGAGTGACAGAAGGACAGGAATGCTGGCTGCCAGAGCTAGGAAACACATTGCTAAGATTCTGGCCACTTGGTGGCTCCGTGATTGCAGCTACACGTTCCTACACCAAACAAATAATTTCCATCTAGAAGCAGCAGCCTTGTTCCAAAACTAATACTGATCATCTTCCTCTTTACCCTCCTCTAGCGGGCCTCCTTTCCTTCTCCAATATCTTCTAGTTGGCTTTCAACCTACTTCTTCTCCCTTCTTGAAAAGAATAACCAAGAAACAAGAATTAGAAACAACATAAAAAGAAAAGAATGAGAGGAAGAGCAAGAGAGGTTTTAAAAATAACACTGTTAAAGACGGCAAATGTACTGTTTTCTGTGACGTATACAGCTGAGGTTGGAAAGCTTTGAAAAGTCATTTTCTGAGGTTCTAGGTGCTTTGTACCACTCAGACTAGCTAGAGATGTAGGAGGTGACAGATGTAGAAGCAGCAAGGATGGCGCTTGGCAGTGGAAGAGCGTGAGGCCATTGTGCTGCTGCAAACTCTCCATTTCAGTGCAGGAGGGGGTCAAAGACAGTTCTTTCAGGTGACTGGGGAGAGGGGATGTGGCTAGGATGGGGGGCAGGGAGCTTGGAGGAGGTTGGTGAGTTTGTGGAGAAAACTTGCCTAAGGGACACTGCAAATAGGCCCAGGTGCTGTCTTTGTCATGCTTGCTATAGGTCACAGCCACCTACTCTTGGAAAGCTTTCAGTGTAGTCCCTGATGCATAAAGAGCTGTGAACACCTGGCCTATATCAGTTGGATAATTTTACATAACTCCTCAGCCAAGTAAATCGACACCAGATTAGGGGCCGGCACGTAACACAGAAGATAGCATCTAAAAGCAAGTAAGAATTAAAGTTAAAATTAAAACTCTTTAATGTATTGGCAATATTTATGCTATTCCTATTTACTTACATTTAACATATTACTAGTAAATCAGTAGCAAATATGGAAAAATATGATGAATGATTTATAGGCCAGAAAGTATATATTTTTTTCCAGAAATTGTCTGAAACAGATGTTTCAAGAGTTTTACCTGTGATGTTCTTCTGGGCCTGCCATCCATCTAGCCGAAAATAAACATTTAGCCCAAGAGCATTTTTTTGTTTGTTTACTTGTCTACAAGTAGTAAAACAACAGGAAACAGAATTTTCACCACATAGTGTAATCTTATAAAGCTAGATGTTTGGCTTTATAAAAACCCAGCCTACCTTTTGTAGAGTCCCTCTCTCCTATTCCTTGATTTCTGTCCTACATTTACAGCTGGAAAAGCCAGTAGTTTTTGTGGTAATCTTCGTTAATATCAAAATAATGGAGAAAAGATTAATTACAGCACAGTTTTAAAAGAAATATATCTGATTTTTCTGTGAAAATAAAATCTGCTTAAAATTGGTACAAATCCTGGTCCACAGTCAGTGTTCAATAAGTGATAGTTGAAATAAATTGTAGAAGGAGGGGGCCTGGAATGCTACTACCAACAAACACACACATACACACACACATACACACACACACAACCTTACCATTTGTGGTGGTTTTCTATTCTTTAGGAGCAAAATACAAGTCCAGATAAGATGTAAACACTGAATAAGGGTGTATCCTTAAGCTTCAGATTAAGGTATATTAATTCTTAGTCACTCTGAAGATAATGAGGTTTGGTCATAAGGTTATTCAGTAAGGTCAGTGTTGTCTGCAAATTACAATTTTGCTGGTAACAAAATATTTTAAGTCTGTGTGGCAACATGGTAAAATGGATCTAGATAACGATGTCTCAGTTATGTTAAGAATAAAGATAGTTGCTCTCCTAGCTAGTAGACACAGTGGGTTCTTAGAGAATCACAGTAAAAAATAAGTTATTCTGCTAAAATGTGTTTTCAGCAGTGTTTCAAAGTAATTTGCAAAGTTTGGGGGAAGAAAGGAAAGCACCACTTGATGCTCTTCCATGGGGAAGGCCGCAGCGCCACAAGTGATGAAACAGTGACTGAATCGATAGCATTCTTCAAGGCAAATGCTTGAATCCAGTAAGCCTTTCTGTCGAAAAGCAGTTATAAGTTACAGTTTAAAATAATATTTGTAATATTGGCTTGCTTGGAATAAGATCAGGTTCCTCAAAACACTTGTAGGCATCTTTGAATAACTTCCATAAACAGAATAACTTCAAGAATAAATATCTGAATCTTTCGTCACTCTCTTGGAATCTTCTCTTCCCCTTCACTAAAGGTCTTCATCTCAGCCTAAAGCAGTGATTTTCAACTAAGGGAGATTTTGTCCCCCAGGAGACTCTTGGCAATGTTTGGAGATGTTACTGGTTGTCACATCTCGGGGGGGGGGGGCAGCGGGATGGAGGGAGGGGCCACTGGCATCTGGGGGATGAGGCCAGGGCTGCTGCCGAACATCCTACAATGCACAGGACAGCCCCACAGCAAAGAATTATCTGGCCCAAAATATCGATAGTTCTGAGACTGAGAAACACTAGCCTGGAGGTATAAATGAGGCAGGTGTGTGTGTGTGTGTGTGTGTGTGTGTGTGTGTGTGCAGCATTGTCACACAAACAAGTAGACTATACACATGCTTGAACTCTAAAAGCCCACTGAAACCCACGTAAACTGGTAGCCTTACAGATCAGCAGTTCCAGTAAAGAAATTCTACTTTCAAGCTAGATGTGAGGCAAGCTCAGAAAGGGTTTTTTAATTCTTTGCTCCACCCCAACTCCTCAAGTAGAAGTTCTAAAGGAAGCATTGTGGTAAACAATCAAGAGGGACCGTTGACTTTATTCTAAGGTTTTAGTATTGTGGCTGGGCCTTAGCCTGAGATTCTCCACTACTGGATGGGGCGCCGCCATGAGTTTGTTCCTTCTATCCTGAAAGTTTTAACTGTGTATTTTAACAGTGACTGCCATGTGAGCATTCTTTATGTCATCCCTTTTGGTTACATGTTGGTTTTTTCTTCTCACCCTCCAGGCCCTTGTTCAAGACAACAGGAAGTTTTCAGGTCGCGTGTTTCCTTTCCAGAGAGTTGTTTTGTGGATAGCAATGGAGTCTTTAGCATTCACAAGATTTAGAGGACTTCAGCATAATTTTATCTTCACATACCAACAATCGCTTATGGCAAGTACCTTTTCTCTCCTGACAACCATAGAGCACACTTTTGTTTCCCCATCCAGTCCCCTGTCTCACTGGCCACAGCTCTGAAATGGCTGTGTTCTTTACCACAGTCTTCCTGAGACGGGTTGCTGCCTCCTTTTAGGAATGCCCATGGTAAACCCACCTGAGGAGGGTTTTGACTCAACTAAAACTTCAACCAGCATCAGAGGCTTTCGAAGTATAACTGATAGGTACTAAAAATGTCAGTAATGTTGGTAGATACCACACAAATTTTAAGCAGATAAAGCACCGTTTAGCAAAACTACCTACCGACATCCGTTCAACAGACAAAAAAAGGCAAGAGGAAAAAAAAAAGCAATAACTTATATAATTAATCTGTACAAGATAACACAATTGATATATTTTTTAACAGTAATAATCACAGAACGCTAAAGCTGGATGGGACATTCTGTATTGCTTAGGTGGGCTGCCTGGTGTAACAAGTGCTGACTTCTTTCCTTTTCTCTCTCTTGTTTTACTTTGGTGATGAAGACACGAAGGCTCAGGGAGGGGAACTGACTTGGCCAAAGTCACACAGGCAGCTGGGCAAAGTCAGAATTGGAAACACAATGTGCACCTTCTTCCACATATATAAAAGGCTGAAAGCACAGAAGACTATGATATTTATATGCATACTTTTCCAATTTTTTTTCCAGTGTTTCCTTTTTTCCCTGTTATCTTTTAACCCAAATTTCCCAACTCCTTACACAGACTATTTTGGAAATTAGAAGACATAGTTTTAATGCAAATAATGCCTTTTTAAAAGAAGTTGTAAGCACCCACAACATTTTTATGCTTAGTGACTTGATGCCAACTATATATATTCATGGGTGGATGGGTATATCTGGATCTATAAATGTCATTTGTATATTCATATACATTCGTACACCAGATATCCAAATCTAGTAGTTTCCCCTCACCTCCAAGGAACACACCACTCCTGACATTTCGATAGCATAGCCTAACTGTACAGTTCCATCATGGGAGTTTGTATTATATATAAGTTTATGGTAAAGTTAAAAATACGGGTCTTGATAGTTTTCTTCCAGTGATATTATCTTTTGCTAGGAAAGATGAAAATATAAGCAATCAGTGCTTTTCTGTGGAAAGGAAGGAGAATTAGGTCTAGGTAAGAATAAGCAGCATCTCAGGCTTGACAAACTTTTCTGGAAATTTTTTTTTCCCTGCGCTGCAGAGAGCCCCTAGCATGGGACATGGGTCTGGCTGCTGAAAGAAGTGTCCATACAAATCTCATTCTCTATTTTCTGTAATCACCACCTGAAATATGTAAGTAAAGCACACAGTCTAATGTATCTTAATGTTCATCCTCATACTTTAAAATAAGCATTATTTCTTGGTGAGTACACTTGAGAAGTTTTCTATTTAAACTGCGTATACATATGATACCAATTTTTAAAAATCTTGTGTGTATTCACATATATAGGAACAAAAATCTATATGTATGTTTGCCAAGATGTCGACGATGGTTTTCTTTCAGTGGTATGACTTTTCTTTATACTTATCTCTATTTTTTACAATGATTATTGATTTCTTTAATGTTCAGAAAATTATTAATTAAGCACAAAATATTACGTAAAGCCTTTTCAAATGGCATCCCTTGTCTCTCTGATTCAGTGGAGTTTGTAGCTACTTCTATTCATTCAATAAATATTTAATGAATACCTACTATGTGCAAGGTCCTGTGCTAATGACTGTCAGATAAATAGTTTTACTATTTTACAAAGCTCAAGCCTGTCAGCTAACAGATATTCACGGAGTGCCTGCTCTGTGTTCACAGCTGCCCAGTAGGAGTTCTGGATACAGTGGTGAACAAGATAGTGTTCTGTCTCCAGGAGCTTATATGCTATAAACACGTAAACAATAAATAACAGTGGTCAAGACGCATGTTATGAAGGACACTTTGAGGTAATGTCGCAGGTAGTAGCTGGGAGGCTGAGGCTGCTTTAGCTGAGAGTTTGTGGAAGCCCTCGCTGAAGAGGTCACATTTGGATTGAAGACTGAATATTAGATGGAGACACTTTGTGAAGATATGACCTCAAGCAGAAGGAACAGCAAGAGGGAAAGACCCAAGATGAGAACAAGCTTGGTATATTCAGGGAAAACAACAAAAATTGGCAGAGGACAGAGAAGGAAGAGAAGTAAGCAGAATCCAGTAGGGCAGCCTTCCAGGCCACAGTACAGAATTTAGATTTGATTCTCTGTTGCAAAGAGAGGTCTTTGGTGAGTTCCAAGCAGAGAAGTGATGTTGCCTAGTTTGCATTCGAAAAAGATCCTGCTGGCTTCTGTGTCAACAATGGATTTGGGGGAGGCAAGTGTAGTGGCAGGGTGCTGTTGAGGACATAGCGAGAAGCTGCCACATAAGGATAATTGTGGAGGAGAGATACTGAAAACTTTAAAATGGGAGAATACTTCTTGGTTGGGGAAAAAAAAAAAAAAATGTGCTCTACCATTGTATAGCTACTCTTCTCTTTTAACTTTTGTCTTTTAGAGTGTGGCTGAGATTGCTATCATCTCTCGGTATCCTTTCTCCTCTATTTTTGTAATAGAACTCCCTGAGTTCTAGCTAGACACATGGCCATTAGGTCGTCAACTACATTTCCCAGCTTTCCTTGCTACTGGGAGTGACCTTATGACTAAATTTAGACCACTGGGAAATGAAGTAATGTGTGCTCAGTCTAGATTATCTCCTTAAGGACATAGTCACTTGGTAAACTTTCTTCATTCTTCCCTTGGGCTGAAACTCAGACATGCATCAGCCCAGCTTTGACCCCGGGGCGTGAGAACATCACCCTGGGGCATGGTGGAGCACCAGATGGAAGGACCGACTTCCCTGAATGACCTCATGGGACAGCCCTCCAGCTGGCCCTCAATGCTCCTGTTCAATCTATATCATGTGAGAAAAAGAAAGTTCTTTCTTTTTAGAGCTGTGCTGTATTCTAGGGTCTTTTGGTTAGAACCGCTTATCCCATACCTTAAGTAAATGAGGAGCTTTGGGGAAGCCAAAAGAAGCATTTACAGCAGAGAAACCAGGGCATGGCAGATGTCTTTGGGCCGATCAGTTCCCCTTTGTCTGGAATAGGAAGAAAGCATAGCCAAATGAGAGAAAAACTATTTGGATACTAATCTGCTCCAAAGCCTTAGGGCCATACCCAAGCCTTGGGAGAGTCCTGACCGCCAGCTAAGATTTAGGGTGAGTAATAAAGGAACATTCCAATCATGAACTCTGTATAACATTAAGTTGTGATAAGCTGATAAAAAAGAAACTGAAAAATAACATAGACTCGTTTTTTGTTTTTTTTTTTATTCCTTTATTTTTATTTTTTATTTATTTATTTTTGGCTGTGTTGGGTCTTCGTTTCTGTGCAAGGGCTTTCTCTAGTTGCGGCGAGGGGGGGCCACTCTTCATCGCGGTGCACGGGCCTCTCAGTATCGCGGCCTCTCTTGCTGTGGAGCACAGGCTCCAGACGCGTAGGCTCAGTAGTTGTGGCTCACGGGCCCAGTTGCTCCGCGGCATGTGGGATCCTCCCAGACCAGAGCTCGAACCCGTGTCCCCTGCATTGGTAGGCAGTTTCTTAACCACTGCACCACCAGGGAAGCCCTAGACTCGTTTTCTTTACCAGTTATTTTAAAGAAACTTTACATTTTGAATTAATTACTCCTAGTGAAGAAGTATGTATATACTACACACAAATGTAAAATACACCAAGTTCTATATCAATGGAGCACATTTACACACGAGGCCTTGTTCCTCCATCTGTACTGGGTGGCTACAGCTAACTCTTCTCATCTGGTTACAGTGTGCCTTAATTTGGAACCTTACTAATTTTTTTAAAAAGCCCATCTCAAGGTTATGAAGGTTTACACACACACAAAACAAAATGAATTAAGTAATACTAATATTATGTTAGGTAAGAAAATAATCTTCAATATGGAAGAAACACAAGCTCCCTTAGAAAGGTTTTTTTTTTTTTTGAGGATTAAAAAAGAGAATGTATGTAAAGCAACCAGCAAAAAATATTGTTGTTGTTGTTAGTTTCTCCCTTTCCTATACTCACTCAATTATTTGTCTTTCAAATTCCAAAATACTCTGAAATCTGCCATGAATCCCTGAAAGAATGACTAAATGATCATTCTCAGTAAGCTGGTAATTTGGCTTTTCTACATCACTCAATATAGGATGGAAGTGAAAGGTGGGAGGGAAGGGACACTAATATTTATGGAGCATCTACCATGTGTACACTTTAGGTTGGTTATTTCCTCTGATGTTAATAATTCAATGTGGTGATACCATCATTCTTTTTTTTCAATTATTGCAGTAGTTAATTTACAATATTGTGTTAGTTTCAGGTGTCCAACAAAGTGATTCATTTATATTTTTTTCACATTATAGTCCATTAAAGGTTATTACAAGGTTATAGTTCCCTGTGCTATACAGTAAATCTTTGTTGCTTATCTATTTTATGTATAGTAGTTTGTATCTGTTAATCCCATACTTTTTTAAAATTTTTAAAAAATTTTATTGGAGTATAGTTGATTTACAATGTTGTGTTAGTTTCAGGTGTACAGCAAAGTGAATCAGCTATACATATACATATATCCACTCTTTTTTTAGATTCTTTACCCATACAGGTCATTACAGAGTACTGAGTAGAGTTCCCAGTGCTATACAGTAGGTCCTTATTAGTTATCTATTTTATATATAGTAGTGTGTTTATGTCAACCCCAATCTCCCAATTTATCCCTCCCCACCCCCAACACCCCCCCTTACTCCCTGGTGACCGTAAGTTTGTTTTGTACATCTGTAACTTTGTTTCTGTTTCGTATATAGGTTCATTTGTACCCTTTTTTTAGAATCCACATGTAAGTGATATCATATCCCATACTCTTAATTTGCCCCTCCCTCCCTCCCTCCCTCCCCCTCCCCTTTGGTAACCATAAGTTTGTTCTCTATGTCTGTGAGTCTGTTTCTGTTTTGTATATACATTCATTTGTATTATTTTTTTAGATTCCATGTATGTGATGTCATATAGTGTTTATCTTTCTCAGTCTGACTTACTTCACTAAGTATAATATCCTCTAGGTCAATCCATGTTGCTGCAAATGGCAATATTTCATTCTTTTTTATGGCTGAGTAATATTCCGTTGTGTGTGTGTGTGTGTGTGTGTGTGTGTGTTTACACATACTTGGGTTGTTTCCATGCCTTGGCTATTGTAAATAGTGCTGCTATAAACATTGGTGTGCCTTTATCTTTTCAAATTAGAGTTTTTGTTTTTTCCAGATATGTACCCAGGAGTGGGATTGCTGGTCCTGCGGCAGCTCTATTTTAGTTTTTTAAGGAACCTCCATACTGTTCTCCATAGTGGCTGCACTAATTTACATTCCCACCAACAGTGCAGGAGGGTTCCCTTTTCTCCACACCCTCTCCAGCATTTATTGTTTATAGATTTTTTTGATGATGGTCATTCTGACCGGTGTGAGGTGTAGTTTTGATCTGCATTGTAGTTTTGATCTGCATTTCTCTAATACTTAGTGATGTTGAGCATCTTTCCGTGTGCCTGTTGGCCATCTGTAAGTCTTCTTTGGAAAAATGTCTGTTTAGGTCTTCTGCCCACTTTTTGTTTGGGTTGTTTGTATTTTCAATATTGAGCTGTATAAGCTGTTTGTATATTTTGGATACTAACTTCTTGTTGGTCGCATCATTTGCAAATATTTTCTCCCATTCCATAGGTTGTCTTTTCATTTTGTTGATAGTTTCCTTTGCTGTGCAAAAGCTTTTGAGTTTGATTAGGTCCCATTTGCTTATTTTTGCTTTAATTTCTTTTGCCTTGGGAAACTGATCTAAGAAAATATTGCTACGATTTATGTTGGAGAATGTTAAACATCATTCCTATTTTAACAATAAAGAAACCACATTGACAGAGGTTAAATTCCTTACTCAGTCACATAACTAATAAGTGGTTGTTAATGGTTGAGCTACAGTTCAAACTCAGAGCTGTGTGACTCCAAAGCTTCCCTTTCTGGCTGTACCTCTGGAGTGGTCTAAGCCTCATGGTACACAGGATGCAAGGTTGTATGTGACAGTCCCAAACATAGTAGTGGACCCCAAAACCACTTCCTACTCTCAATTTTCTTTTTTAATCCCAGGCAGAACTAATCATTTCCTCCTCTGTATTCCCATTTAACATCTTGTATACACATCCATATGTAGAGTAACTATTGGTTTACAGACCTATTCATGGTTGCCTTCACTAGACTGACAGCTTTTCATCAAACATTTAGGCAAACGTTTTGGCATCTGTGTACTCTTCATGTCTAGTATAATACCTGCAGGTAGCAGACACCTAATGAATGTTTATTGAATCATCCACAGATTCCCGAACAGCAATAACATAGCATCATCCAGTTGCCCATGACCATCGCCAGGACTGTCTCTGAGTTATCTTCAGTCTAGGCCCCCAAGCCTTGTGAGGTTTCCATGAGCAGCAGGTATCACACGTGTGTGAAGACATGTGAAGCACTGCCTGTCAGAACTGTCACACATTGACTAATATAAACAAAAACCTTTTGAAGTTGTGCTTTATGGTAACTGCAGAAACCTTTCTTAGTAAATGAGAAAACAGCTTTTTCACTCTGCCTTGGTTCGATGCATTAAAATGTTCTGAAGGGCAGCACATGTGCACACACACATGCACACACACCTACACACACAGTGAGAGCTAGCATTATCCCTACAGGATCAGGGACCTCCTGAACTGTAATCTCACCACATGGGGGATGAATCACAATAGTAAACATAAGAGGAGCTTTCTCAACAAATTCTTGAAACATATTCATAGCTGTCAGCAACGATATTAGATTTAATTAGGCAACCCTGATTTGTGCCTCATACAATCTTTAATTAGATTCTTTGTTGTACACATTTTGTCACCACTGAGGAAAGGTCATTAAGAGGCACACTCTCCTATAGGTAATCGCACCCTGGACCCTATAAGCATGACAGTAACTGGCAAAGAAAATACACAGCTTCTTCCCTTGCATGGTAATACAAAGGGAACAAATAGTGCCTGAATCTTACTCATTTCCATTTTTTGTCAAAGTGTTCTTTGTACAATCTTGCTGAGTCCATAAGAGCATGTAACAGAATTATCACTATCAGTTTGACAACACTAGGCAGAAAGGTAAAAAGCAAGCATCATTTCTGTAGAGCTGTGTGCTGTGATTGTTGTTTTACAATCCAGACTGTTGTTCAATGTGGGGATAGTGTCAAGAACTATGGAAGAGTCTGATATTGTACTCTACTTGCAAGCTGACAAGTTAGCCTGCCATAGTTTCATGTATTCTGGTAGAAGAAATAAGAAAATAAGAAGAAATCAGAGACAAAGGACAGCTTATTATTCACAGCAATAGTAGGTGAACCAACTGTGCTGGCCTGGGGTTGCCATTAGGAGAAAAGTTAAAGCATCTTACCTGGGAATGGTCAGAGAAGAATCCTAAATTTTCTAATTAGGATTATATAACTTCCTACCCCTTTCATCCTAATCATTACCCAGGAAGCAGCTGAGAGAAACTGATCCCCTTCTGGGGAGAGTTGCATTCAATGATCTAATTGTCTGAGTAAGGTGTGTGGACCAGGAGGAGGTGAGGGAGGTAGAGTTGGAAACATTGTTGAGTCAATTATCGAGGACGCCATTCCAAAGCTCAACAATACCAGATGCCCATGGATGTCAGGAGGCATGGAAGGTCCATCAGATAGCTTGACTATCAGTCCATTGTTGAGTAGCTTGTGATAAAAAGCACACCATTGTCAGACTGTAAATGTCCAGACAGCCAAAAACTTGACCTGGATTAGTTTCAAGGACCACAATAGTGTTGCCAGAGTTGGCAGATCAGACTGGAACAGAAATAGCATAACCTGAAAAAGTATCAACAGCCCTGAGACCCCATGGATAGCCCTGGGAAGGGACCAAAGGTCAAATGTAGTTCTTCTGCCAGGAGTCAGTAGGGTTGGTGGCCCACATGATGTGTCCTTCCTTGTGCAAGACAGATGGGTCAACTTTTGGCAGGTGTTCCAAGTCTGGCATGCAGCAGTAATCTCTGTGCCAGAAACTAGAGGCCTTTACTTTGTGCCCAGCCTACGATGCTTCCATAGTAAGTGTTTCCATGTCTGGTACAGTGATAGATCCAGGCAAGGATGGTAAGAATCTGGACAGTAACAGCTTAATCAGCAGCTTGAGTCAAGTCAGTCTCGCCAGAGAACAGACTCTTAGCATGGGCTTGATCCAGACAGTTCTGTCGGCAGCCCCAATTTATTCCCACAGGTTGCAGCCCCAAAGAGGGTGTCTCCAACCTGCCATTCTTTAGTTTCTAAGAGGCAGATCAAATAGCTAGACCACTGGCAACAGCCCAAGAGTTGGTAAAAAATATAACAAGGTTCTTCAAGGATAGTATTATCTAGAACTATGAGGACAGCCTTGAGTTCTGCCCACTGAGTGGAGCAACTTCATTCTCTTTTGGTTTTTGCATCACAGCACTGAAGTTGAACAGCCATAACAGCCCAGTGAATACCACCAGGTTTCAGATAAATGGAGTAAGTAGACCCAGGCATTTAGGGAAACTGCTGTGAATTGACAGCCCTGTAAGGGCCAGTGAGTTTGCTTCAGTTGACATAATGGGGCATAGAGTTTCCCCCAAAGGAATAGGTACCACTTTTACATGTAAAGCCTAGATGTTGCTGAGGCCAAGCTGGCTGTGTTTTTGAATATGCCATTTTCATTTGACAAGTGAAGCTTGTTGGGACTGTCCCCCTTTGTTAGTCATTGAATCTGAGTTGACTCACCCAAAAATAGAAATATCATATCAGAGAGTCACAAGGTTTCCATGGGTTAGACATTCAGTTTTGATAAGAGCACAGTAGCAAGCTAATAGCTACTTTTCAAAAAGAATGTTTCTGGTAGTTGCATCAGGGAAGTAATGAATCCAAAACCCCAAGGGAGCATCCCTGGGTGGAGACAGCCTCCTTTTGCTAGAGGCACCAATCAAAAAATCATCAGTCACAGAGGACAGGGGAATATTGACCTCCATCTCTAACTGTTTCTCCATAATGTGGCTGAGGTCAGAAGGGTAGGAGGACATCATTTCCTCATTCTCATTCATCAGCATTGTAAACCCAATCCAGAGTAGTAAGAGCCTGGATCCTAGTCAATGCCACATCTGTGGTCTCCCACAGGAGTTTTTCTGTCTCAGAAAAATCTCTCCATGAAGGCCAATGCTTGCTTATAGAAGCCAGGACCCACTGCAAAAGAAGTTGAGAACTTTTACTGTCATCTCCAAATGGATCTAAAGTTAGCATTGTAGATTGCAGGAGGATTTGAACTATGAGAAAGCCCAGCTGTTGTCATGCTTCCTTGATAAGCATTACACACCCCATTCCCTCCACTCCCAGGCAAATCAGCCAAAGCTCTATTGATTTGTCTGGTTTTTGCCTACAACGATAGCAATTTTCCTTCCTTTCATGCTCAGTGTGGATTTGGGTCTTTGTAACTTGTCTGAATGGAAGTGGAACCTTCTGCCCACCCGAGATGAATCTTAGTACCTACTAGTTGTTACAATGGGGCAGATTTGAGGTTGACCCCTGGGTCGATGAGGAAGTTCCCCCACCTGGAGGAGAGTTAGCAGCAAGCAGGGCCCTGGTCAGGCACCTGTCTCTGAAACTCCTTCCTGACAACTCAGCCTGCAACCACCTTCCCAATTCCTTCTCTTTAACAGGCAATAAAGTAAAAAACAAACAGACAAACAAAAGCATTTATCTTCCAGTTGGCCATAACATTTGGTCAACTCCCTACTGATTCCCTTGAACTTTCCTCAAATCCTGTTAATTGGCCTGGGAGGCACTCATGCTTTCTCTTTCAGAAAGCCAAGTCTTTGTCAGCATCCCACCATCATTGTCCAAACTGCCAAGAACTGTGAAGGGTCTGACATTTACCCTACTTGCAAACTAAAAAGTTAGCCTGCCATAGTGTCATGGATGCTAATAGAAAGCCTGCGATTCCTAGGCCAGAGATGCGGTTTATTACAGCACTAACCACAACCTGAGCATCAGCATTTTTATATCCGTTCCTAATTCCCACGGAATGCAAATAGGATCAGGTAACATCCGCCCATGCAGTAGGTTGTGTTACAGAAGGACCCCAAGCTCAGGGAACCCGGATCTTTATATAATGGCCCATAAGTATGCCTGCCCTTTGTTCCAGAGAGAGACACTACCTCTCACTTCCAAGGCTCTTCGCTATACAAACATCCTTTTAAAGGAACAAAGGGCAAGTCAGTGCTTTGGCTCACAGGTGTGCAGAAATATGAGAAACCCTCAGGGAATTGCCTCTATTAGCAAAAAGCAATAACTAGCAACAACAGTATGGGAGTGGCACTCAAACACCCGTGACTAGGAATTGAGTCCACAGCTCATGTCATTCTGTGGATTATATACCTGGAGGTATTGGGAGCTTATGATTACACAGATAAATTTTCAACCTTCTGCAAGAGGTTAAAATAAAAATCCTCACAAGAAGAGGAAGAATCTGAGAATTTCAGGCATCGAAGTGACAGTAGAAGTCAAGGCATTTTTTTTTATACTAGATTAAATTCAAGAGCTATTGAAAATTGTTGAAACAGTATGACGGGTATCTGGGGGTTCTTTTTACTGTTCACTCTATTTCTATGTGTTTAAAATTTTTTGTAATAATTTTTAAAAATTTTTAATTAAACAGTGTGAAAATAACAAAATTCTCCGTGGAAGAGAAAGTGCTTAGGATAAAAACTTCTAATGGTTGAAGTTGGTATAGAATGTTTCTCCCCCAGAAAACTGTGGTAGGAAGAAGAAAAATATTCAAGTATTTCATCTATAGATATTACTGAAATTGACATTTAGTTTTAGAAATACTTGATATATTTTAAATATGGGGACAAAGACCTGGGATGAAAGAAAGTTGAACAACTGAATTTTACTAGATGATTAACTGCTGAGGATCTAACATATAACCCAAACATCACTAAGATTCCAGTGTTCACTGAGCAGAACAAAAAGGAGGGACTTGCAAATGTTTACAGCAGAGGCTGCTTCTGTATAGCAAATGGAATCAAAACAAACGGTAAGGGGAGTCTAGTCATTCATTCTTGCATTGAGTATCAACCAAGTGTCAGCACTGGGCCAGGTGAGTGTATCTAAAAAGAGAACAGGTTTAAAGATTTTTTTTTAAGAGGTGGAGTAAACTCATGATCTTCTGTATTTTTCTAAAAATTGTATTAACCTTATATTGTGATAATTCTTGTATTATTTAGGATTTGAACATATTTGGGGAAAGGAAATAGAGAATGAAATCTGAAAGGGGACAGGTACAGGTGATACAGATCTGAACTGACGAAGATAAAATGCAAAGATACCTCATCAAGCTTGGAAAATGAATAGAAAAGTATGCAGTAACTCTCTGCACGGGCCACAAGATGACAGTGAGTGAGTCTTGGGCAAATTAACCTAAACTGTGATTATAAGATGATCATCTCTGAATTATTTGAGTCATTAGAAACCCTGGCAATAGAATCCGTTATTGTCTTGTTCCTCTGGCCCCTGTTTTATAGCTGCCTCAACCCCACATCCCAAGAAAGGCAGAGAAGGGTCAGTAGGCTCTAAATTAAGACTTAATAGGAAGATTAAAATCCCTTAGGAAGATGATTGCTGAGAAAGGATATTATCAAAATATGTAAAACCTTGGTGAAGCCCAAGAGTGCTGTATAACACTGTACCAGTTGCACCCAGCAGGGGCACCAGGCAAGGGCATGGTGAGGGGGAGGGAGTCGGGAGGGGACCAAGCTGGGAGCGAAACCTAGCCATGCTCTGCTCACGGAGCCGTGCACCTGGCACAAGGCTGCATCTGCCTGGAAGAGGGAGCACCCTTTCCTCAACTGAGTGCCCAGAGGGGGTGCTTTTCTCTTATGTGCATAAAGCTCTGTCTGTGCTAGCTACGCTCTAGTGTGAGAACATCCTCAAATCCTGGAATGTTTCAGGGCATCCACTGAAATTCTATGAAAGTAGTTTAAAGATAAATAAAAGATGGCATTACTTTATACAGTGGGTAGTAAACATATGGAACTCATTATCCTCAAGATGTTGCGTAGTCCACAAATATAAATAGGATAAAGAAAGATTTAGATAAATTCATGCTTGTTAGATTCATATGAGCTGCTAGAGCGTTGTTAGAAACACACAGGGAACGTCTCCAAGTGCTTTCAGGGAAAACACCATGTTTATCTTCAAAATGTCCTGTAGTGCCAGTGCCATGAATTGAAGAGGCAGATCTCTGGCTCTCCAGGTTTCTCAGCATCCATAATACTCAAGTTTTCCAAATAACTGAGGGCTGATCTTCTGTATCATAAGGATTTTGTTTACATCAACAAATTGTGTAAAAATTTTTTCTCAGTGGTGGTATGAAGTTTTATGTGATCTTAAACTGAGTTTGCCAAACTTAACCTTTTCTTGAGAACTTGGAAATGTCATGACAAATGTACATTTTTGTACTAGGCTGTAAGAGTAATATTTTTGTACTGGACTGTAAGTGTACCCAGGGCATCAACTCAGATGTGTGGCACTATTTGACTCTCACGTATTCCCACAGAGTTACTGTGGTTTGTTCTTTTCATTTCTTTCAGTATTTGTGCTTACTTTACATAAAAATTTTAATCTTCTCTCCTGTTCTTCAAGCTTCTGTTTTCACTCTTGTCAGTGGGCTTGCAGGGAAAACCCTTTCACTCCTAATATGCTGCTCCCACCTCTTTGACTTCGGAGGAAAGCATCCTACTCTCCTCTGTGTCATGTCACCTCAGCTGTGACACAGACCTTACCTTAATTCACTACAGCCCTCAGAGACCAGGCTGCACTCTTAACAAGCTTAACTGAAGGTTGGGGAGTAACAGAAGAGAAGTACATTTTAGTACTGCTGCTGGATTTGGCTACCAGATGAGCATACTCTGAACCCAGCAAGGTTCAGACCCATTCTGAGTCTTCCACAAAGATATGCCTGTTTAGTTCCCATCCCTGTCCAGCTCAATCCAACACCAGAAGCAGGTCAAAGGTATCCTCAACTCCAAGCACAAGCCCACTGCCAAGCTCCAGACATGGGAAGATGTTTCCTCCCTCCAGTTCAAGGCCCATTTCTCCAATCATCATTCATTGGTGCCAGCATCTTATTACTTTCCTAAGATGACAGACCAACAGAATCGTGAACTTGTCCCCTGGTTCCCAGTAGGATAATGCATCAAAACACAACAGTGCAACATCAGTACATCCTAGATTATTTGACCTTATGTAGCCCACAGACATGAGCCCTACCAAGTGCAATTCTGTCCTTGGTGTAGTCTGTCCACTAGTGTGAGATGCATGTCTTGTCTACTCATCCTTCATGCAATCTCCAGATTTTGCTTCTGAGCAAGGGTGCACACAAATCTCCAGATGAATAAGTGGTACTTTTCAGGCATGATTTAGTCTAGATAATAAATATTTATCAAAGGGAAAATACAATGTGCGGAGATGCAATTCTGCATATTACAAAACAGGCATTTGTTGTTAGGTTATAAAACAAAGATGTTTGGCAACTCGGAGTCACCCTTATTGAAAGTCACCAGCTCAGAACAAGGCCTTTGCTTAGGTTTGACACCTAAATGACTCATTCCGATGATTTTCCCAAAATAAGAGAACAGTCTACCCTGAAGGTGAATTCTAGCTGCCATCTCTAGGGAGGAAAAAGCTGTCTATAGCTTTTAAATCACAGAGCTTTCTCCCTCCTTCTGTCCATCAAGTTTTCAAAGATCTTCAAGCCTGAGTTTCAGTGCTATTTCCTCCATAGGTAAGCATGCTATTTAATAGATTCTAAAACACCCTTGGGCTTCCCTGGTGGCGCAGTGGTTGCGAATCTGCCTGCCAATGCAGGGGAAACGGGTTCGAGCCCTGGTCTGGGAAGATCCCACATGCCGCGGAGTGACTAGGCCCGTGAGCCACAACTACTGAACCTGCGCGTCTGGAGCCTGTGCTCCGCAACGAGAGAGGCCACGATAGTGAGAGGCCCACGCACCGCGATGAAGAGTGGCCCCCGCTTGCTGTAACTAGAGAAAGCCCTCGCACAGAAACAAAGACCCAACACAGCCAAAAATAAAAATAATTAATTAATTTATTTATTTAAAAGAAAGAAAAGAATGAGGTTCTCATTTAAAAAAAAATAATAACACCCTTATTTTATTTTATTCATTTAAATATTTACATTTCAGCATCTCTGAAATCAGGACACATAATCTGTGACAATCACATTTTGCCAAGCAGCATTCATGACATAGTTGCCTACATCGTGAGAAATTAGTCCATTAAAAAATGAGCTTGCTGAAAATATAGTGACTTGGTGTTCCCATCAGGGCCTGACTGGACAACTGCACAGCTTCAGACAGCAAATTGTTCGTGGATATCTGAGCTAGGAGTATAAACCTGTTGTCTGAATACCTTCCAGCAACTTCCAGGAGGATTCATAAAGCTCCAGATTTAAAACTTGCATAATGGGTGTTACTGGCTTGAGGAAAAGTCATTGAGATAATAATGAACACTCTTTTAAGAAATGCTGCCTCACCCATGCTCTTGGTGGCATAGTGTCTATGGAAAACCACAGATACCAGTGATTCTGAATTCAAAAGTGTTTCAGAAGCACAAGCCTCTAAATGTGCAGAAGTTTTAGAGAGTACTTTTTTTTTTACTGAAATATAGTTTACTTACAATGTTGTGTTAACTTCTGCTATACAGCAAAGTGATTTAGTTATGCATATATATACATTCTTTTTCATATTCACTTCCATTATGGTTTATCACAGGATATTAAATATAGTTCCTTGTGCTATATGGTAGGACCTTACTGTTTATCCATTCCGCATATAAGAGTTTGCATCTGCTAATCCCAAACTCCCAGTCCACCCATCCCTCGCCCTCCCCCTTGGCAACCACAAGTCTGTTCTCTATGTCTGTGAGTCTCTGTTTCGTAGATATATTCATTTGTGTCATATTTTAGATTCCACATATAAGTGATATCATATGGTAATTGTCTTTCTCTTTCTGACTTCACTTAGCATGATAATCTTTAGGTCCATCCACGTTGCTGCCTTATTGCATTATGGCATTATTGCATTCTTTTTACGGTTGAGTAGTATTCCATTGTATATATATGTACCACATCTTCTTTATCCATTCACCTGTCAATGGACATTTAGGCTGCTTCCATGTCTTGGCTATTGTTAATAGTGCTGCTATGAACATTGGGGTGCATGTGTCTTTTTGAATTAGAGTTTTGTCCAGATATATGCCCAGGAGTGGGATTGCTGGATCATATAGCAACTCTATTTTTCGTTTTTTGAGGAACCTCCATACTGTTTTCCACAGTGGCTGCACCAGCTTACATTGCTACCAACAATGTACGAGGGTTCCCTTTTCTCCACACCCTCTCCAGGATTTGTTATATGTAGACTTTTTAATGAGGGCCATTCTGACTGGTGTGAAGTAGTACCTCATTGTAATTTTGATTTGCATTTCTTTTAGAGATTACTTTAACCAATTTATTTTGATTAATTTACCCTCTTCATTATGCAAAAGAGTGATAAATGATTTTTTTAATCTGTTGTCCAAATAATTCGTTCTGTGTTATAAGAAAGCCTCAAGTCATAGTTGGACAGTGGGTTTTTTTTCCTTAGAGACTTGTAAATGAATGGTTTATGTGACTGAACAATGTACTCACCCAATCTGCCCCCCAGACTTCCTTGTGCTCTTTTAAGTAGGCTGTGCATGTGACTAATTCTGGCCAGAGGATATGGATGGAAAGTGACTTGTGTTATTTCTCAATCCAAGCATGGAAAAACTAAGTCTTGACTTCCAGTCACTTTTCTCTCACCATAGTAAACCATGAAACTTCTTATAGAGATGATGGAGCCTTCATCAGCATGTGTCTCCTGAGTGACTAAGTAGAACAGAAGCCTCAAGTGACCTTCATTGTAGCATAAAACGAACTTCTGTTGCGTAAGGCCCTGATGTGTGGGGTTTGTTTTCACTACACCCTGAGTCTAGCATATCCTTATTGTAATATTATAATGCACAACAACAACAAATGATATCTTACATTTGGTGAAATACAGTACAGGCATACTCAGTGATGTGCTAGTAAGTGCCCAACAACCAGCTCTCATGGGGGTGAGAGGAGTCCCTAACTTGTAATATTTGCTTATTTTTGCGGTGTAGATACTCCATCATAGCCGATTTTGAGTTATCAATGTGACATCCACCAGCTTGCTAAATTCCAGAAAATTTAACAATTGGCTCTTGTGAACCAATAGAAGTGAGCTCCGGCATACCACCAGACATATGCTATAAACCTCCCCAGTTTACTTCTCGTATAACATCTCTTGGTTTTTGACACCCAACTTCACAGAACATATATCGCTCTCAATATATCATTTTGGGGCTGACATTTTTATGGGGAAAATATACATTTACATACTCAAAACTCAGTAGAACATTTTTTTTTTTTTTATAAATTTATTTATTTATTTTTGGCTGTGTTGGGTCTTCGTTTCTGTGTGAGGGCTTCCTCCAGTTGCGGCGAGCAGGATCCACTCTTCATCGCGGTGCGCGGGCCTCTCACTGTTGCGGGCTCTCCCGTTGCGGAGCACAGGCTCCAGACGCGCATGCTCAGTAGTTGTGGCTCACGGGCTTAGTTGCTCCGCGGCATGTGGGATCCTCCCAGAGCAGGGCTCGAACGCATGTCTCCTGCATTGGCAGGCAGATTCCCAACCACTGCGCCACCAGGGAAGCCCCAGAACATTTTTTTTTTTTTTAATTCTCATGTATTTTTAAATTTATTTATTTATTTATTTATTTATGGCTGTGTTGGGTCTTCGTTTCTGTGCGAGGGCTTTCTCCAGTTGCGGCAAGTGGGGGCCACTCTTCATCGCGGTGCGCGGGCCTCTCACTGTCACGGCCTCTCTTGTTGCGGAGCACAGGCTCCAGACGCGCAGGCTCAGTAATTGTGGCTCACGGGCCTAGTCGCTCCGCGGGATGTGGGACCTTCCCAGACCAGGGCTTGAACCCGTGGTCCCTGCATTGGCAGGCAGACTCCCAACCACTGTGCCACCAGGGAAGCCCGAAACTCAGTAGAACATTTTTAAAAAGCAATACGTGGGGAAAATAACTGATAGAAAGTTAGAATCGTGCACGGACTTTAAAAAGTGCACATTGTCAATAAAGGTGAGTTTCTGTGTCTCTGGTACCAAGACATTGAAGCATTCAGAGCAGCTGTTAACTTCTGTGTCCATTCTTTCATAATCAGTAAGCTTGCTTAGTCATTTTACATCATAATAAGTCGTTTGTTACTTACATATACACATATGTAAGTATGTACTATATTTCTTACTATGGTTTCATTATCTTTTTAGAAATTCGTCAGTGGTTTGGGGCTAATGTGTGACACATTATAATTTTTCCCATTTGAAATAATGGGAAACAGGCATCCAGTCAGTTTGTTTCATGTAGAACAGCTGATTTTCAGTAATGGATTACTGACATGAGGCAGGAGATGTCAATTATATAAATTCTAAGACCTTTAGTTCTTATGAGTTTGAGCATATGAATTTAATGACATCTATTTTGCCTGCTCAGGGAACTTTTTGCATAATTCTTGGTTTGTAGTTGTGTTCCAGACAGACAATACTTCTGGGGAGCTAAGCTGTGGTTGGCTGAAGCAAAGAATTCCTACATTTCTAATATAGTTAAAAATATGGAACAACATTAGTTATTATCTATTCTGAGGTGAGAAACAAGATGGAATCTAATTATTTCTGATTCATTGATGCAAAATAAATCAATAACCATTCAGAGAATGGTTAACAACCTTAGCTAATTCATGTGCTCAAATGTCTTTCCTCTGGACCAAAACTTTCATCCTTTGACCTTCTCAATCCTGATGAGTCAGAATGAGACTGAGACCCTTCTTAAGACTTTTCCCAGCGCTATCACTTTTCCCCACTCCTTTTATCCTGGGCAAGGTCAGTCTGTGGAGGAATGAAAAGGCCATTTAAGCAAGTCCACCTATTAAAATATACTTTTCTGCTTGTCACAAGGTCTGACATTTTCCTGATAGAGCTTTATCCTTTTGTGTCTTGAAAATCTGGAGTCTTAAAATAAAGAGTCCCCTGGGAAAGGTCACACCTTAAATTCTTTACTGTCTGTTTCCTTGGAGGAGATTAAGACAATTAGTCGAGGTCAAAGTCCTGAGAAAAAGAGATCAAAGTAGCCTCTTAGGGAAAAGCATGTTCTAAGAAGGGAAAAGACAAGCAGGTAAGAAAGGACTAAAACAAACTTCATTTCCTTGACAGTGTAGTTTGGAATTCCCAAGAAGTCCCTGACATTTACCCTAATAGACCGTATTATCACCACCCTAAGGAGACACCAATCCAGCTCCACACAGATTTCACACTCCCTCACATAATAAATTTTGGCCAGTGGAAAGAGCCAAATTATGGTTTTCAGATGGCATCACAAGGCTCCTTTCCTTTTATACTATTAATTTTGTGATTCCATGGATGGGATAGTATTGAATCTTATCCTCCTAATGCAGTGTGTGTCCTTGCCTAGGAAAATAGGTGAGTACCTGAAATTCCCTCAATGCTTTCATCTACAGCCTTGCTTCTTTTTTTTTTTTTTTTAGCATCTTTATTGGAGTATAATTACTTTACAAAAGTGTGTTAGTTTCTGCTTTACAACAAAGTGAATCAGCTATACATATACATATATCCCCATAACTCCTCCCTCTTGTGTCTCCCTCCCACCCTCCCTATCCCACCCCTCTAGGTGGTCACAGAGCACCGAGCTGACCTCCCTGTGCTATGCGGCTGCTTCCCACTAGCTATCTATTTTACATTTGGTAGTGTATATATGTCCATGCCACTCTCTCACTTCGTCCCAGCTTACCCTTCCCCCTCCCCGTGTCCTCAAGTCCATTCTCTACGTCTGTGTCTTTATTCCTGTCCTGCCCCTAGGTTCTTCAGAACCTTTTTTCTTTTTTTAGATTCCGTATATATGTGTTAGCATACGGTATTTGTTTTTCTCTTTCTGACTTACTTCACTCTGTATGACAGACTCTAGGTCCACCAACCTCACTACAAATAACTCAATTTCGTTTCTTTTTATGGCTGAGTAATATTCCATTGTATATATGTGCCGCATCTTCTTTATCCATTCATCTATCGATGGACACTTAGGTTGCTTCCATGTCCTGGCTACTGTAAATAGTGCTGCAATGAACATTCTGGTACATGACTCTTTTTGAATTATGGTTTTCTCAGGGTATATGCCCAGTAGTGGGATTGCTGGGTCGTATGGTAGTTCTATTTTTAGTTTTTTTTTTTTTTTTTTTTTTTTTTTTTTTTTAAAGGATTTTCTTTCTTTCTTTCTTTCTTTATTTATTTGTTTATTATTTTTGTCTGTATTGGGTCTTCGGTTCGTGCGAGGGCTTTCTCCAGTTGCGGCAAGCGGGGGCCACTCTTCATCGCGGTGCGGGGACCGCTCTTCATCGCGGTGCGCGGGCCTCTCTCCACCGCGGCCCCTCCCGCTGCGGGGCACAGGCTCCAGACGCGCAGGCTCAGCAATTGTGGCTCACGGGCCCAGTCGCTCCGTGGCATGTGGGATCTTCCCAGACCAGGGCTCGAACCCGTGTCCCCTGCATTAGCAGGCAGATTCTCAACCACTGCGCCACCAGGGAAGCCCTATTTTTAGTTTTTTAAGGAACCTCTGTACTGTTCTCCATAGTGGCTGTATCAATTTACATTCCCACCAACAGTGCAAGAGGGGTCCCTTTTCTCCACACCCTCTCCAGCATGTATTGTTTGTAGATTTTCTGATGATCAGCCTTGCTTCTTTGAGTGGCCTGTGGACAAGCGTGATTAACGTCTCTTAGAAATATAGACTCTTAGGCCCACCCCATACCTACTAAATCAGAATCTGTGTTTTGATAGATCCCCAAGTGATTAAAATGCACGTTAACATTTGAGAAGACTGATCAACAGTACTTGGAAAGCTAAGGAAGCTCTAAGGACTTTTGGACCATCTCTCAAACGAGTACCGCGTATGTATCCGAACTTGGTGCCTAGCAAACATCTGAAAGTTTTTATCACTGAGGAGAACACTTCTGGTCTTCTTTCAGGACTACACAAAGTTGGACTGGCTGGCTTATAGGAATGGAGGCTATTCAGGAATGACTGATAAGCATTCCAGCCTGTTTTTATTAAATCATTCTCCCTAGTACATAGCAGGGCCTTCTTCTCTATATTCAGTTTGCTTTAGCGTTACTGTGGAGGACTTGGGCCTCAAGTTCTCTCTGCATTTATATGTTTTACATACAGCCTGTCCACTAATAGTGCTAATCACACAGAGACATTCTTTTGTTAGCTGATCATTTAATACCTTGATCATTTCATATCTAAGACACTTCAATATTTGAAATAATTCTGTATTGCTTAAAGCACTGTATAGTCCTAGAATCATAACATCTTAGGGTTTTTGCATAACTCTTCAGGGTATCTTTAGTACACCTCTCATTTGCTGCTGGACAGCCAACAACTGGTCATCTTCCCTCTGTTTGGACATTTCTAATGACACGACACATACCACTGAAACCACACAACTCAGATTGGGACTTGAACCCACTGTCCTTTAATTTAAATCACACACCTGGTCTCAGGACTTAATGAAGCTCAGGTTCTTTATGTCTCAGCGCAGAAAGAATTCAGTGAGAGACGAAGTGATAGGTAAGAAGTGGATTTATTTAGAGAGATACACATTCCTTAGACACAATGCAGTCTGTCTCAAAAGGTGAGAGCAGCCCCGAAATACAGGGTGGTTAGTTTTTATGAGCTAGTTAATTTCATAGGCTAATGAGTGGAAGGATTGTTCCAACTATTTTGGAGAAGGGGCAGGGATTTCCAGGAATTGGGCCACCGCCCACCTTTTGGCCTTTTATGGTCAGCCTCAGAACTGTCATGGAGCCTATGGGTGAGTTACTTAGCATATGCTAGTGTATTACAATGAGCGTATAATGAGGCTCAAGATCTATGAGAAATCGAATCTTCCGCCATCTTGGGCCTAGTAGGTTCTAACCAATTTATGTCATATCCTCAACAACTATGTCATTCTTTTAAAGGTTGTGCCCTGCCCCCTTCCCTCCTGTTTCACCTCCTCCTAGTTTTGAACAATTCTAATTAGTAGAAGTTCTTTCTCATACTGGATTAAAACTTATTGTCCATTTGTCTTTATAATCATTTATTCATTGCAGTTATTAATTCTACATCATATTTTCCTTAGCTGGTTGATATATTCTTTCTTGTTACTAGGAAAATTGGGAACCAAGACACAGAAATATTATAGCACAGTTCCATCAAAAAGCACATGAAGAAACCAAGACACTAGCCTTTCTTTCTAATTTATAGTTCTGTTCACTAGACTGTCTGCCAAGAAATGCTGCTCTGTGACCAACACTGTGATAATACGCAAGCAAAAACATCAGTCCCTGGGAAAGATCATGGATCAGGGTGTGGTAAAAATCCAGAAACTCTGTCCCTCCCTTTTGGGATCAAAAAATCTGGCAGACATCCTGGGGTAGGATCTGTGGCCAGAATCCACCGTGGAGAGCTGATTTGTTCCCACAGGGAGATCTGTCTCTGGCAGCTGGCAGTTTCCCTTTGTGAAATGGGTGTTCCTGGCACTCCATAAAAGTCCTCCCTCCCTCCACACTCTTTTTCCTCTCCACCCCCGCACTCCACACCCTACTGCACACACCCTCCCACTCCTACATCAATGAAACCCCTCCCTAACATACATTCTGCACACACACATGCCCCCAGAGCTTCCTCTGCAAACACGCCCACACCTCTCTCAGACACACCAGGCAGCACAAGGCTTTCTGTCTCACGCCCTCATCCTTGCTTCCACTCAGCCTCTTCAGAGCACCTTATACCATATCTACCACCCCTACTTCCTGCTCTCATCACCTCTTCTATTTTACTTTATTTTGTGATTTTCCTTCACCTCATCCCAGCTCACCCCGCTTTGCTCCCGGGGCCTGGGAATGCTGGCACTCTAATTTTGTTCTGCACGTGTGTAATCTGGAGCTGTCACAGGCAGGAAAGTAGTCAGCCTGCATGTGCCTGCCTGTCCTTCTCCCACAGCTAGTCTAAGACGGAGGATGGGAAGGAGCTGGCAGTCAGTCCTATTTCTGGAAACTACAAAAACTCTTGTTTTCCCTCTTGAAATTCCTGGAGGAACCAATGTTGTCTCTACTATAGTCATTCCTCCTTCCCTCTAACTCTGTCGCAGGCTTTCCCATCCTTTCTTCAGATGTCCTTCCAATATGAAGCTGGAGGTGGCATCCCTCACATCCTGCCCATTATAACCAGTCACTCAGGGCTAGGGGACCCCACAGAGGATATAAAGGACAGTGAAAGAGGGCAATTAGTTTGATCATGTTTAACCAGAACCTTAGATAATTTAAATATATGCTAGTCTTCTGGAATCTACCTACAGATATAGCATTGAAAAACATGCTGAATCACTGAAATACAGAACATATCAGTTTATAGAACTTCTGTGCTCATAGTACCTGATAACTTTGCTAGGATTTAAAAGTGGTCTTCTTGGGCAAATGATTTGCCACAGTTGCCTAGGTTTCTTATTTTCCCTTGGTGAGGTAGATGGTAGTTTAGCTAAATAAATGTTCAGAACAAAGGGGGTCCTTTATTCCTTTCATACTAATAATTCTTGAATTTTTAATAACAGCTGTTTACATCAACTAAATATTAAGCATAGCTACCACATTGCATTGGACATTAAACAAGCAAGTAAAATAGATATTGTTTTTGTTCACTGAAAATTTACCATCTAAAAAAAGATCATATCAATAGGACAAAAAATATGTGAATAAATAGCCACAAACAGCTTTGATCACTTTCTTTTCACATTAAAAGGAAAATAAATTAATGAGTCCCTGCTTTCCAAAGAATAAAGTCCTAACATAAATTTGGTATTCAGGAACCTACTGATTTGAGTCCTACACTCCTCTTCAACTCTGTCTTTCTTCCATTTTCCCCACCAATGTAGTAGTCTACGCACTGGACTCATTGATTCGCAAATATCGTCTGTGCTTTCCCACATGATCCAGGGGTCCTGTCATTTCTACATTGTATCCCTCACAGTTCCTAGCCATTGAGTTATGCATAATTTTATAGTTATTGAATAAACATTTGCTGAAGGTAAGCTTCATGAGAATAGGGCAGTTGCAAATAGGGCAGAAGTAGAATTTGGAAAGCTCATTGAATAAAAGAAAGGTATGTCATGTCCTCTTAGCCTTCATAGTGCTTGCTGTTTCCTTACATTAAGCCATCACCCTTTAAGCATTCTTATTCGTCAACACTGTTTTTCTGTTGCCATAACTGCCCAACAATGTTAATACATTTCATAGCATTAGGATGTGCTTATTCAGCCTCACATGTCCAGGCTTCGCTTATCTTTGGACTGGGTTTTACTGGAGACTAACAAGTTGCTATCACCACATGTATCCAAAACACACAGAAAACAAGTTAGCACAGCACAGGTAGAGACTAGAACCAGACCCCCATAAACTAGTTAATTCATCCTCAATTCAGTACATCGTAGAAATACTGTCTTCAGGGGTATATAAGCATTCACATGTTTCATTAATCTCTTCCCTCCTAGGGAACAGTTCATCTCTCACATCCTCTTAATGCTTTGGTGCATTTTGTTGCTTCCTATTTTATTTAATATCAATACCTATGATAAAGTTTAATTTATAAACTAGGCACAGTAAGAAATTAACGATAATTTAATGATAAAATAGAACAATTACAACAATATATTGTTGGGACTTCCCTGGTGGCGCAGTAGTTAAGAATCTGCTTGCCAATGCAGGGGGCACGGGTTCGAGCCCTGGTCTGGGAAGATCCCACATCCCGTGGAGCAACTAAGCCCGTGCGCCACAACTGAGGCTGCGCTCCAGAGCCCGCAAGCCACAACTACTGAGCCTGCATGCCACAACTACTGAAGCCTGCGCGCCTGGAGCCCGTGCTCCCCAACAAGAGAAGCCACCGCAATGAGAAGCCCGCGCACTGCAACGAAGACCCAACGCAGCCAAAAATAAATACATTTATTAAAAAACCCAACAATATATTGTAGTAAAAGTTGTGTGAATGTGGTCTCTCTCTCTCAAAATATCTTACTGTACAAATTTTTCCATCTTAATTAAGCACTTACCACGTACGGTGGCCGTCACTTTTGCAGTTTGAGGTGCAACAGCAAAACTAGCATGAATTTCTTTTTCCTTCTTCACAATTTCTCAGGTAGAAGATTCATTCTTACCATAGATCTTAGCACCCTTGGCATATGATTTTTTTCTTTCCTTTTTAAGTAGAGAAGCTTTTCACTTAAAAGGAGCACTTTATGGCTTCTCTTTGGCATATTCGAATTGCTGGCATCACTGCTTTCGCGCTTTGGGGCCATTAAGTAAATAAAGGCTTACTTGAATACAAGCACTGCAGTACCGCAGCTGTTGACCTGATAACCCAGATGGCTACTAAGTGACTAACGGGAGGGATGCGCCGAACAAAGGGATGATTCACATCCCGGGCAGGATGGAGCTGGACGATGAGAGATTGTGTCACACTACTCAGAATGGCACATAATTGAAAACTTATGAATTGTTTATTTCTGGAATTTGCCATTTAATATTTTTGGACATGGTTGACTGCCGGTAACCACAGAAAGCATAACCGTGGGTAAGGGGGACTACTGTACCCTTTTGAACCGTTGATTTCAATTTCTGCCTTCTCCTAACCGGCACTTTAAAAATAACAGAGTCATAGGAGAGCAATTTTAATTTAATCTCACCTATTTGACCACTTTATATAATGAGTCAGAGGTACTAACAAGCTGTGAAATGTCTCATAAGAGAACAATGGAAGAGAAGAAAAAGTTTGAAAGCTCTACAAACTAGATAATCAGGTCATGAACAGATGAGAGCTTTAAAAAAAAATCATGTATTTTTTAAACCTCTAGTAATATTGATACATCGCAAGGAAATTCTAAGTTTTTAGTAAAGTAAAAAAGAAATTAGTTTCTTACACCAGATACTTTAGAATTTAAGCTTTGAATTAAAAATAATTGAACAAAGCTTTGCAGAGTTGGGCGTGAGGCTAGAGTGGTGGGATGGGGGGAGAACCATTTGTTGGGGATGGAGGGAAACTGAAATTCTGGGAGCCACTGTAAAAAAGAGACAGAGTCCAGAAATTAAATTAGTAATTGTCTAGGGCTGGGGGGTGAGGTGAGGGGTGGATGGAGAGATTTAAGTGATGGCTAAGGGGTGTGGGATTTCTCTTTGAGGTAATGAAAATACTCTAAAATTGACTCAAATTGATTGGGGTGATGAATACACAACTCTGTGACAATACTAAAAGCCATTGAATTGTAACTTTAAGTGGTTGAATTGAATGGTATGTGAATTATATCCTAATTAAGTTGTTAAAAGACAGAGAGAGAGAGAGAGAGAGAGAGAGAGACAGAGTCAGTAAGTGTCTGGTTTGAGAATTTACTTAATCTGACTCATTCTAATCTGACTCATTCCACTCCAATTTTGAAACCATTTTTTACTTTTTATAAGCATATAAATCTTAACTGCTCTCAGGTATATTCAAGCCGAGAAAAATGTAAAAGGTACCTGAGTTCATGTGGTTTCTTCTGCGGAACAAGCAGGGGCTTGAATAGCAAGCTACTGTACCTTTGAGTCAATTTCTGTTTATCTTCCAGCAAGTGAGAAAATAGAGGTTTTACTGCAGGAATAAATATGAAGTTTAGAAAACAAATGTTAAAAAATTCGCATAATGATGTAGATAATAAAAAATAATGCCGTAAACTTCCAAAAACAAAGAGAAAAGATAAAGAAAGAGAAAGAAACACACCAGGTTTGAATCCCAGCTCTGCTGTATGATGTTAGGCAAAATACTAATCATTCCAAGCTTTGCTTTTCTCCTTTATAAATGGAGGCTTTTATAATATGCAGGGTTGTGCTGAAGATTAGAGACAATATATAAAAATACCTGGCAAGGAGAGGGCATTGAATGAATGGTAGTAATTATTATCATAAAGGATATATATTGAGCCTCTACCATTGGTCCAACATCTCATTCATATTATTTTATCAATCCTGAGAAAACTTTCAGCAGTCAGGATAGGCTAGGTTATGCTGCAATAAAAGACAGTGTCAAAGTCTCAGTGGCTTAAAAAACAACCTGAAGATTTATTTCTTACTAAATTCACATATCCATCACAGGTTGGCTTAATGCTTCGCTCTGTGCCATCCTTACTCTAAGACTCATTTAAAGAGCTGGTATGATCTGAAGTATTTCCGATCACACGGCATAGGGAAAAAAGATGTGGTATATAACACACAGATCCTTAAAATGTATGCCTGGAGATGATACATGTTACTTTTGCTTCCATTTCACCGGCTAAAGCAAGTCACATGGCCGTATCTCTCGTCAATGGAGCATGAAATTGCATTTTCACCTGTGCATGATGATAAAACAGATAAAGCAGATGATAAAACAATATTTGTCAACAACCTTAAAGATTACCACACAACCTTATGAGGGAATTTTTATCCTCAATTTTAAAATAAGGAATCTGAGGCACAGGGAGAGTAAGAACTTGCCTACAGCTATATAACTAGGAAGTGGCAGAATAAGACTCAAACCCAAGTCTTGTGTTTCCTGATCATTCCAGCCAGACCCTGAAAATTGAAAATATTCTACCTACGAGGATATGTGAATATGTCTTCCTCCCCACATTCATAGAAAAATATGCAGATTTCCTTTGGGAACAAATTGGTACTGCCTTCTCAGAAACCAATTTGGAACAAAAACATTAAGAATCATAAACCGTTCACACACCCTTTGACCTAGTAATCCTAGTTCTGGGAATTTATCCTAAGGGAATCATCCCAAGATAAAAAAAATAATACTTATGGAAAGATCTATTGTGACATTGTAAAGAACTGAAAAGAATCTTCATTTTCAATAATAGGAAGGGTCAAAGAATTTATTGATTATACACACAATTATTATAAAGCCATTGCTTTATAATTATGAAGACCATGTAGTAACATGAAAAAAAAGCTTTTGATATAATGTTAAGTAAAAAGCAAAATAAAATTGCTTTTACTATATTGCAACTATGTGATAAACATTTGTGTGGCAAAGACTGCTAACACTCTGCGCTTGTTCTCTCTTTTCTCCTTTTGATAATAGAAACCCCACCTCCAGTTTTAGCTGGTCTCAGCTACGGAACACATTTCCCAGCCTCCCCTGAAGCTAGGTATTGCCATGTGACTAGGTTCTTACCAATAGAATATGAGCAGAAGAAATGTGTACAACTTCCCAATTTTGCCCAGAAATGTGATGAGACACATGTTTTCCATCCCTTATTTACCCTCTCTCTAGAAAGGAAATGGTGACAACTGAAGCAGTTGCCTTAGGTCCAAAGATGGAAGCCACACATTAATGGAAATGTGAATTTTTTATTTTTTCTAAAACTTCCTTAATGTAAATTTTGTTATTTTTAAAAGGTGTGAAAGTCTTTTAGCTATAGTTGTAATGCCATTAATAATCGAAATTTCACTTAAATATTGCTTTTCTAAAAGGAAAATAGATTCTCTCATACTTGCAGAGATGTTTGAGGAAAACCTGGAAAAGAAACAACAGAAAATAATAGAGAAACACACGAAAATGACATTTTCCCCCCAATCTGGGCAGTTTATAATTTTGAACCACCAGAAATGATTAGGGAACATGACTGGTGATGACTATGGATGGGCAAGGCATGCTGCAGTGCTGGGGGTAAAGATACCAAGAATCTGTGTAGCCTGGGGCAACAGGAGACTGTCAGGCTGTGGCAGGGAGAGGAGAGGTGGTGATATCATCAGTACAGTCTGTTAAAGGAGGAAGTGGAAGAAAGGGAGAGAAAAAGAGACAAACCAGTTATTGTTCAGTTTTACCGATGTCTAACTCCTTTCCTTTCATAATGCTACTGTGGAACAGAACATTTATTAGCTCAAGTAAAGCCCTATGGTTTGACTCCACGGATCAGCATTTTAAAGTTATCTACCAATACAAAACCAGGAAAATAGTGCATACCTGGAAATTCTTAATAGAGAATCAGATTGTCACAGCTACCTATGATTTTAAAGGAAAAGATTTTAATTTAAGTAAAAGATATATTAATAGCTAACATTTACTGAGAACTTATTATATATGCCAGATACTATTTTAAGTACATTACATGTATTAGCTCATTTAATCTTCCAAAACCCTATTAAATAGGTACTATTATTTTTATCTCCACCTTACGAAAAAGGAAACTAAGGCACAAGAGCACTGAAGCAGTTTTCTTAAGGTCACACAATAATAAATAATAATAAATGGAAGCCAGCAGTCTGCTTCAGAATCTGAATTTTACCTCCTAGCTACACTCCCTTAATCATGAATTATTAAATCCAACACAAATATGTAATCAAAACTTCAGATAATGAATTTGCTAATTAGTCTTACTTAATGCTTATGTCAGCTTTTCCAGCAGTATATATAAAATAACAAATTGACAGATTATTTTTGTTTGAAATGAATTACACGGCAGTTACTAAAACATGTACAGATTGCTTTTTGCCTATCAAATATTCATTCTCCTCTGTCAAAGTAATGAAACTCCTGTCTCAAGCTGGACATATTGTTACCTACCTAAAAGACCACAACTTGCTACCAAGCTTGCAGCTATTGGTCATGTGACTAAATTCCTCACAAGGAGACCTAAATGGGAGTAGGATAGTGACTTCTGGAAAGTCTTCCTGAGAGAAAGGGCGCACCCTTCTCCTCCTCCATCCTGCTCTTTGGGGTGTGGATGTACTGGCTTACATTCCCTGAGCCTTAGCAATAAAGCAGCAGGAATTCTGATGATTATGAAGCCACCGTGTTAGCCCTGGGCTACTTTCTCCAGAGTTCTTTTTACAGGAGGGAGTAATCTAATTGTTAAACAACCATCTTAGGGTCTCTGTTAAGTTACTTGAAGCTGAATGTAGTAATCCAAAGTAATACATAAACCTAATGTTACATAATTTCCATTCAGATTTGGGAGACATCAAAAAATCATCTAAAGGCATGCAAATTTAACTATTCTTATAAATTTAATAAGGAAGCAACTTTTTTCAGACTTTGTCTAAATAGCTGTCATTCCTTATAATGGATTTTTATGGCACCTGGGTAAGGCATTGCTTCCCAACCTTTTTCATGACAGGGCACTCAAAGAAAACTCATAATAATCATACAGTACTGTATAAAACAGTCAGGCTGTTCTTGGCCAGAGGCTGCTAATTCAGGGGGTCCGCCTACCCTAAGAAATGTGGGGATCAATTTCTCAACCCCCCCGTTCCTGACCCATTCCCCACAGCCCAGCTTTAATGGGATTCCACAATGGATAGATTGGTTCTAATTACTATTAGATAAAATTTGAATCTGGAACTTATTCAAAAATCAGTAAGGCTTGAGAAAAGTCAAGTGAGTAAACTATGTATTGCACTTTATTGTTGCAAAAAATAGATTCATTGCAAAGCTAGCCAGATTACACAAAGGGCATTTCTTATTTCACATAGGGTACTGTTTTAATGCCTTCATTATATATGTGCACACTAAATATTCCTTTTATATCCAAAGTGTAATGGGAGGGTCCTTGTGAGTCCAAGCAAAGAGGGGTTTCAAAGAATGAGTTTATACTACTGAAAACTAGTGTCTTGGTTTTTTATCTGTAAGAGGAAAGAAGGGAACCTATATTGATCATTTTCTTTTTTTTTTAATCTTTTCTTTTTTTTAATTTATTTATTTTATTTATTTATTTTTGGCTGCATTGGGTCTTTGTTGCTGCTCTCGGGCTTTCTCTAGTTGTGGCGAGCGGGGGCTACTCTTCGTTGCGGTGCGCGGGCTTCTCGTTGCGGTGGCTTCTCTTGTGGAGCATGGGCTCTAGAGCGCAGGCTGCAGTAGTTGTGGCACATGGGCTCAGTAGCTGTGGCTCGCGGGCTCTAGAGCGCAGGCTTCAGTAGTTGTGGCGCACGGGCTTAGTTGCTCCGCAGCATGTGGGATCTTCCTGGACCAGGGCTCAAACCCATGTCCCCTGCAATGGCAGGTGGATTCTTAACCACTGCGCCACCAGGGAGGCCCTATATTGATCATTTTCAGCCCACCAGGAGCTTCCAGATGTTTTTTCTCACGAACTGCTTACACTTTGTAAGGAAGATGTTAAAGATTTTAAAGATTAGGAACCCGCAAGCAGCAGAGCTAAAATTCAAAGCCCTTCCTAAGTGTCTATGTGCCTGAATTCATTCCTGCAAATTAATTGTTTTTATTTTTCATTTTAAAAATGTATTCAAAAAAAAATGTATTCAATGTAAGGTCGTCACAAGTCTACAAAATCAAATGGTTTAATAGTGCTTACAGTGAAGCTCAACTCCAGTCCTGTTCCACCCCCCGCCCCCAGAAAAAACTTTCAAAATTTTCCCTTTACCTTTTTTTTATTAAGTTATACTTAACATGCAATATTATTTGATATTTTATACATTTTGAAATAATCACCACAATAAGTCCAGTTACCATCCATCACCAAAGTTGTTAAAATATTATTACTATATTCCCTACATGTTCATTATGTACCTGTGACTTCCTGTAACTTTAAAGATGGTTGCCTCCATATCTGAAAAATGATATGCCTATATTATCATTTTTCTTTCTGAAATTGTTTATATTTTTGTCTATGTTATAAATGTACAGAGTTTAAAAAGCCAAATCTGTCTTCAAAATTCAAAAGAAAAAGAGCAGCCCCTTTCCCTGCACAATCTGCAAGTTCTAGTTCTAATTCCACCCCCAAAGCAACCACACTCAACTTTCAGCCGTTTCTTCTGGTATTTATCTCCACATTTCTAATGCTATTTCTTGGTTTTTCAAAGTTCCAGATATTATCTAGGACTCTCTTCTATGGAAGATATGGATTTAGCTTCTTATACCCTCCTTTCATTCTCCCAATATAGTTATATCACAATGCTTTTTTCAGGTCACTATTCGGTTTTATATAATTAAGATAATGTAAATATTATTTAAGGCTGAGGCATGTAATATACTATGATTATATTACCTTTCTCAGGACAAATTTGTTTTCCCTGGAATTGATCATCTCATTTTATTTGTATGCTTGCTTTTCTATGTACCTGTCAAAAAATTCCCTATTCTCTTCCAGAAATGCAGATCGCTCAATACATTCAAATTCACGACGCATTCTGTAAATTTCTCAATTTTCTTGGAGACCTGCTTCCTGAAGCCCTGCGTCCTCTTGCATCAGTCTGAACTTGCTGTTCTCTAGGCTTCTTGCAGAGCTGCTGTGCTCAAATCACCTTCACAATGACACAGTGATCATGTGGATTCCCAATGTGATGGCTCTCCTTTTTTGTTTTTTTGCATCCAATGTCTTTCTCTTTCTTGTCTTCCCCCCTTATTTTTCTAGATCATATCCTGCAGTAGCTTCCTACAAAAGACACATGAGAGGTAAATTTTCTGAATTCTTCTATGTTTGAAATATCTTTATTCTGCCCTCACACTTTATTGATAATTTGGCTGGGTGTTGCATTCTAGGTTAAAAAATTATCCTTCATAATTCATAAGGCATTGCTCCTTTGCTTTTTTGAGTCCATTGCTATTGTAGTTGTGAAACCTGACGCATTCTGATTCCTACTTTTTAGTATAAGACTCATTTGTTTTCTTTTCCTGGACGTTTTTGAGATTCTTTCATTATGCCCAGTGGTCTGACACTTATTTTTCAATGACGTGCCCTTTTTTTCACTTGTGCTGAGTAGTTGGTAGGTACTTTCAATTTTCAGACTTACGCCTTCCTGTTCTGGAAACTTTTCTTGGATAATTTTCCCTCCATTTCTTCTCTTTCTAGAGCTCCTTCTAGTCAGATATTGTACCTACAGGATTGAGTCTCTAAATCTCATCTTTTCTTTCTTATTGTTCACATCTACTGATCTTTTGGTTCTATTTTCAGATTTCCTTGATTTCATCTTCCAATTCTTCTACTGAAGTTTTATTATTCTATTTTTAATTTCCAAGAGCCCTCTCTTGTTTTTTTCTTAACGTTCTTTTTATCATAGCATTTATTTTACATATACAAATCTTCTCATAATGTTTTGAGGCTATAAATTAGCATATAAACTGTATTTTTCTGTTCTCTATCGTTTTCTCTTGTATTCTATTTTCTGTTTATCATAATGAGTTCTCTTTTTTAGGTTAGAGTTTGCCTTATATACCTGGTGGTCTTTTTTTGTTTGTTCATATTTAAGAACAGCATGCTAAAAAAGCTGATGAGGAACTCTGTGAGTGTGGATGGTGTTTACAAGGTGACAGTTCACTTTTGGATGGTGGAGGAAACATTTTGTTTCTTCTCTGAGTCAGTTTAGCTTTTTTGAAAAACACTCCTCTAATCTCTTGCCTAGGGAAGTGACTTTTAAACATTTTTGACAGAAAGAAATTATTTTTCATCATGTCCAGTCCACACACACACACACACACACATATGTACATATATGTATATATGTATATGCAAAAAAGTTTCATGAAACAATATTTAACTTTTCTAAATATAATGCGCTCAGATATTTTCTATTTAGTCTATTGAATTTTATTTTTTTTTAATGTTTGTGACAGACCTTGTGATGTACCAGTCGTATTCTCTGCAATGAAAGTCTGGTTGCCCCAGTTGCTGAGCACTGCTGGTGGGCAGTCTTCAGCTGTCAGCCCCTCCAGGGATTCCCTCAGTTCAGAGAGTTGACATGCCCAAGGTCACACTTCCTGGGATGATCACATCCAATGAGGGAGGATGTATTAATTTCCTAGGGCTGCCACAATAGAATACTGTGGACTGGGTGACTTAAACAACAGAAATTTATTTTCTCTCTGTTCTGGAGGCTAGAAGTCCAAGATTAAGATGTCAGCAGTTTGTTTTCTTCTGAGGCCTCTCTCCTTGGCTTGCAGATGGCCATCTTCTCACTGTCTCCTCACATGGCCTCTTCTTTATGCAATGCCCCTGATGTTTCTTTCTCTTCTTATAAGAACGCCAGTCACATTGGATTAGGGCTCTACCCTGAGGACCTCTTTTTAACTTAATCACCTCTTTAAAGACCTCATCACCAAATCAAAGATAAAGGGGATAAAGGCCTGGCTACCTTGGCCTGACTTGGGACAATTCTGAAGAGCCATTCTAGCTTCAGTATTCCCCATGGGCTTGGCCAAAGAGGTCACTGGGCCTTGAATCACAGCTCTACTTCATCTTTTGTCCAATTCTGTTTCCTTCTACAGGTTTTGATCCCAATGTCTCACCCTAATGAATATTCTGAACTCTCAGTTCTGTCTCAGAATCTGCTTCCTAGGGAACCCAACCAATGACAGTGTTCATTATGACCCATTAAAGTGATTTCATAATCCACTAATCATAACTATTTCATAACCCACAGTTTGAAAAAGCCTAGCCTAGGGGTTAGTTTCCTGATTAACAGTGCTTTGATTGTGTGGCAGTGGAGAGGGCACAGATGATCCAGCCAATGCAGATCTTGAATTCATTTTGCTGTTTATATCCCCATGCCTTATCCATGTCTTCCCTTTTCTTTTTTAAAAATTTATTTATTTTTTTTTTGTGTGTGGCTGCATTGGGTCTTCGTTGCTGTGCGCAGGCTTCCTCTAGTTGCAGTGAGTGGGGGCTACTCTTCATTGTGGTGCATGGGCTTCTCATTGCGGTGGCTTCTCTTGTTGCGGAACACAAGCTCTAGGCACGTGGGCTTCAGTAGTTGTGGCACGCGGACTTCAGTAGTTGTGGCTCGCGGGCTCTAGAGCACAGGCTCTGTAGTTGTGGTGCATAGGCTTTGTTGCTCCGTGGCATGTGTGATCTTCCCAGACCAGAGATCGAACCCGTGTCCCCTGCATTGGTCGGCAGATTCCTAACCACTGCGCCACCAGGGAAGTCCCTCCATGTCTTCTGTAGACCTGATTTCTCTGATGCCCAGGCCTTTCCTGCTGAGTATCTCCAGGAATAAATCTCCCTCCTCACCCTCCAAAAAGGAGTAGGCTGGCTGCTGATTTTCTGTGCCTGGGGGTATAAGAGTAGGTGACTGTTCCATATATAAGCTTTCAACTTTTGCTTTACACCGCACACCTTACCCTCACTTTCTGCCAAATGTGGTGATTCCAAGTCCTGAGCCTCTTTCAGGTTCTTCAAGGTGAAGTATCTTTCTTATCTTCAGCATGCCCCACTGCACACACTTTAGATTGTGACTTCGTCTCCCATTGGGCCACTTAGCATTCCCCCATTCTCTTTCCACCAAATATTTATTGAAATCTTGCATCTATTCATAACCCCTCTTCTGATCTCTACTAAGAGGAGATATATGCCTGTTTGTTGCACCATCTTTAGCTAGAAGTTCACAGCTAGAAACTTGGTGGCAGTCATATCACCACTGTGGAATGGTCTAGGAGGTATTTGTTTCTTACTTTTTATGCTTTGCTTGCATCTTTCTATGTGAGGTCTTTTTTTTTTAATATTTATTTATTTATTTATTTTGGCTGCGCCGGGTCTTAGTTGCAGCACGCAGGATCTTCATTGCAGCATGCGGGATCTTTTAGTTGCAGCATGCGTGCTCTTAGTTGCAGCATGCGGGCTTCTTAGTTGCGGCATGCAGACTTCTTAGTTACAGCATCATGTGGGATCTAGTTCCCTGACCGAATCCGGGCCCCCTGCATTGGGAGCTCAGAATCTTACCCATTGGACCACCAGGGAAGTCCCGAGGAGTTTTTTTTATGTAAGGGTCTTTGCTTAGTGTGAGGACATAAAGTTAAATCATATACTTAAAAGTCCTTATGAGTCATGATGAGCTCTAAGATTAAATATGATACAAGAGAGAAAGTGATAAATGCATAAGAGAGTAGAGCCAGCGTTGTGGAGATTTAAAGGAGAAAGTAGTTATATTCAAAATAAAGAGTAAAATACTGGTGGATAAAAAGTAGAATAAAATTGGCCCTAAGGTTTAGTGCTGACAAGAGAAATTACCAGCCTTGTTAGGCATGTTACTACACCTCAGAGAGATAAATGAGGAGAAATGGTCCCAGCCTTCCTTCAAGGAGTGCACATCAATTTAATATAGAGAAAGCCAAACGACAAAACAAAATAAAAAAATACCAACACAAATTCAATTGTGCACTTCTTAAAACCCACCATTATGTTCTTATTTCCTATTAACGAGTGAACTTGTAATATTGCAGAATAGATTCTCTTCACAACATGTGGCGTATTATCTGAGCTCCTTGAAAAGATAAAAATAGTTACCACAAATGGGAAGAAACTCCAGCAATATCTTTCTAATTCTTCATACTTTAAATACTGAGAAGGTTCAGGAATGAATCTCTAATGCTGGAATTTTAGGCAAAGCAACATCAGGTTGAGGGTGATTTGGGGAAGGCCTTAAAAATACATACAAGGAGCAAAGACTGGCCTCCCCGCCTCCTCGGGGGCGAGCCTCCCCAAGAGGAGGCCTTGGCAGGGCTTTGATGAGTGGGCTGACCCTTGTGTTGGCTCTGGAGTTGCTCTGGCATAATTCACAGCCAGTTTAGGAATAAAAGAACTGTTTATTGACTATTCCTGTGTGGATAGAGTTTGTTAATTTAAAAAAACATAATGGTCATTGGAAAAATTATTCTCTCCCCGCCCTTAAGCCATTATTGTGTTTTGGCTGCTGAGCAGTAGGAGTACGAATGTGTCCACCTGTGTAAAGGAGAGAAGATGAGTGGGTGGATTTGTGGGAGAACAAAGGAGAGGGTCTGTAGTAGGTGCCAGGTCACTGAGTGTGTGTGTGGGCAGAGGCTAGGCCCATGAGTTAGCAAGGAGTAGGAGGCCAGGTATATGTGGGCAATGAGTGGGCGAGAGGAGAAAACAGTACAAAGGCATTCTGCAAATGTGAGTATCTTAAGAAAATATCCATAGGACAGTACAAAAGAGCATTAGAAAACAATTCATTAGCAATTCTAATTTTAAAAAGCAAAGCATTGCTGATAATGCCATCTTACAGATAGTCATTTTTAATTTTTAATTATGTCATTCAGAATTACATGTGTATTATTTAGCCTGATAGTTGGTGGTGAAGCTGCCAGTGTCACTGAGAGTGGCTCAAGGCAGAGCAGAGGGGCAAGCTGAACACCCGTAGTTGAGGTAAGCTTAAATTTCCTATCTAAAATAAGATTAAAATCCCAGGAAGAAAGGGGTACCTTTTCTCCCTCTATCTGTTAGGCAAAAGGATCTATATTAAGTTTCTTTTGTAACTATACATGGGATTTTTTAAAAAATCTGCATTAAAGTCTGAAATTTAAGAATAGACTCACATAACATTAGGGTGAAGAGGAATCAAAGAGATCATCTTGATGAACAACCACATTTATAGAATGAATTACAGACTCAGAGAGCTGAGAAGGACTCGGCCAAGGAGTAGTACGGGGAGTCTATAAAGTCTGATAAATCAATCAACCAACTGGAAACAAGGGCACTGCCCCTCACCCCCACCCCCACCCCCGCAGCAGCCTCCTGAAATAAATATAAAATGAGAAACTCAGAAGCAGAAGCTGGGGAGTGTTCACTCCGCGGAGAGGTCAGAGGCAGGAGGTGAGGCATGTGGACCGGCACAGCAGGATGCAGACTAGGAAGAGCCCCGCTCTGATGCTGCAGGGCCTGTCTATGTGCAGCTGAGTGGGGGACTGGAGACGCCCCGTCCGTCTGTAACCGGAGCTTCCTGGCTGGGAAGTGGCCCTATCAGACCAGAGCTTAGCTAAGGAGCTCATGTCCCATTTCTACTGGTCTTAGCCTGTGTTTTTCCTTTGAGCTAATTCAGATCCTCTGGGCTTGCTTCTTGCAGAATTTCCCGAAGAGAGAAAGGGCTGTTTGGGTTTTCTCTTTTCAGTCAGCCCAGTGAATCCCAAACCAAAGATTTCTTCTCTTTCTCTTCTCTTTTACTGAAGTCCTTTAATTACCATTTACCAGCTTTTCGTGCAAATTTTTCTATGTGTTGAGGACATCCAGTCAAGGGCAAGGTGAAGCATCTGGGCAGCAGTTAAGTACACAGTAAAATAAAAACTAAGACCTCCTTATTTAAAAAGAAAAAAATTAAGTTGGTAGCCTCCAAGACTCTCCTAGGGGGGCCACTAAAATGGAAACTCTGTCTATCCATAAGAGAATTAAGTAACTGAATTCATTATATCATGAAAATAAAGCTGTGATGTTATTTGTAATGCTGGTATTTTGGCATTTATTTTGTATAACATAAAAATGGCTGTATTTGATTTTTTAAAAATAAACATAAATGGTGCTATGGACTGTTGACCTAAAACAAATAGACTGCTAGTTATTTCTCCAGCAAAAATGGGTTTGTTTGGGATCAACAAAGAATTGCAATTCACAGTGTGCAACCATGGTGGGCCATGTGCAAGTGGATCCACAAAAATGGAAAGAACTCTTTTACAGAGTGGAAAAAGAAGTTGGGGGGAGGTATAGTAAACAAAGAGCCCATGGCTTTTCATTGGCTGAGTCATGACTGTCTCTCATAGGCTGCGTGCTTACCAGGAAAGAAGGAGTCTTTCTTCTTCCTGTTGGGCTCATGGTAGGGCATGAGAGCTCCCCCTTCTGGTCTCCTGACTGTATTTAATTGAGATTTCCATTTATTAGTTTTTTACAGGGCTGAATTTTGTCCCCTGGCCAAAAAAATTCATATGTTGAAGTCCTAAACCCTAGTACCTCAAAATGTGAGTGTATTTGGAGATAGGGCCTTTAAAGAGGTAATTAAGTGAAAATGAGGTCTTACAGGTGGGCCCTAATTCAATCTGACTCGTCTCCTTATAAGAAGAGATTAAGACACAGACACACAGAAGGAAGATCATGTGAAGACACAAGGAGAAGTTAGCCATCTGCAAGCCAAGGAGAGAGGCCTCAGAAGAAACCAGCCCTGCTGACATCTTGATCTTAACTTTGTAGCCTCCAGAACTGTGAGAAAATCAGTTTCTGTTATTTAAGCCACCCAGTCTGTGGTACTTTGTTATGCAGCCTTAGGAAACTAATACATATAGTCTTCATTATGTGCTACATTTTACCCTCAGTGTTCTCTATCTGAGAGAGAGTTAAATAAAGTTCAATACAGAGATTACCCTCTCCCACTTCTTGGGTCTTCTCAAGTAGGATGACTAGAAAAGGTTCTGTATGAAATCAATTATCCTAGGAGAGAAGGGGTCAGGCTGCAAGACAATGAATGGTACAGAGGAGAGCAGAGAGAATCTGGCCCCAGGGAAAGGGTGTGCAGGCTGCCAGGAAAATCATGGTCATAGGGCCGAGGAACCTCCCCTCCTCTTCCTTCCCGATAACATCTTCTAAACCTCCTGGAAGAAGCATTGAAGTGTTTCTTAATGAGTACAACTTTGTTCCATTCAAAATATTAATGAAGTGTATAAATTCTCTGGTTACCTGAGGTGCACTCCATCAGGGGTTGTGCAACCAACTTAGTGGATTGCATTAACGTTTCCTAGATGAAATTGGTTAGGGTGGAAAATATATAAATATCAGTCAAGTTTCAACAAATTGTTATTTTACATATATACATATGTAATCACATATATGCATATGCATATATATTATATATAATCTGCATATATTGGCATGTAAAAAAATTTTTTTTTTTTTTTTTGGCTGCGTTGGGTCTTCGTTGCTGTGCGTGGGCTTTCTCTAGTTGCGGCAAGCAGGGCTGCTCTTCGTTGCAGCGCACGGACTTCTCATTGTGGTGGCTTCTCTTGTTGCAGAGCACGGGCTCTAGGTGCACGGGCTTCAGTAGTTGTGGCTCGTGGGCTCAGCAGTTGTGGCTCTTGGGCTCTAGAGCGCAGGCTCAGTAGTTGTGGTGCACGGGCTTAGTTGCTCCGCGGCATGTGGGATCTTCCCGGATCAGGGCTTGACCCCATGGCTCCTGCATTGGCAGGAGGATTCTTAACCACTGTGCCACCAGGGAAGCCCTGTATTTCTTACTATAGATGATGATCAAAGAAATTTAAAGCCATTCCTCTAAAACACAAAACTGATCAGGTCACTTTCTTTTTTGAAATGCTTCATTGGTTCCTCAGTGTCTACAGAACAAAGTCCAAAGATTTAGCAAAACCTTCAAACTCCCAAGATGGAGTCCCAGTCTACTTCTGTGTATTTCTTCTTATGCTTTCAGACTGAGGAACACTTCAGGAGTACATGGTAACATGCCAGGAGGCACCAAGAGCCACCAGAGGAACAGTCTACATTTCCCTATAACGAAAATTTTACTTGCTGGCATGTATGGAAAATAGGCTTTTTGTATTCAATAGCACAGATATATTGCGAAGTAGAATTTAAAAGTTGCATGAATTTTAAGGTAAGATATTAGAATGCAATGAGAGGCTGCCTGGAGGTTGGGAAAGGACTCTCCCCTCTGCTGCTCAGAGTACTCGGGAGTAAACATTGGAGAAGCAGTGCCACAAGCACCAGAAATGCTGACACTGTCCTTTCACATCTACCATGAAGCAAAGCTACTCATGTCCAGCAACAAGCAGGTATCGCAATGCCGCGTGGAGCCACTCCAAGTACTGCAGGTCACACAAAGCGCACTGCTGACGCTGACCCTAGCCAGCGGGAAAAGCAAACCGCAGGGGCTAGAGTCCAAAAACCCGGTTTCAAGTGCTACTCTGTCTCCTCCAGGCTCTAAGGTGCCAGACAAAGCTCTTAACCAGACTGTGAGAGAGATCTCCCTGCAGCACCTGTCACCCCGTGGGTCCTCAAGAAATATTTGACGGTAGAGCTGGCCAGGCAGGTTCCACTTCCACCCACGTGCCGCCCAAGGATCTCTTCAAAGCTGAGCCCGGGGCGGAAGAGTAAAACTTTTTCACACAGAGGTGGGAAGAGTCCTTTCTGCTAATGGCTTAGAACAAGTCATTTATGTCCTCTAAGCTCAACTTCTTCTGAAGGGTGGGACTCATAATAACAATACCTCCCTAAGAGGGTTATTTTGAGGATGAAAAGAGATATGTGAAAATACTGGATAAACACACCTCCTCTTACATAACAATGAGAATGATCATTTTTATAATCGTCAGCTTATATTTGCCTTATGTCAAAGGTTTATATAAAGTTGGTTTCCAATAATACATGGAGCACCTAATTTTTTTTTTTAACTGGTTCAGGGACACAGAAATTTTCTCTCTTTAATTGTACCAGAAGTAAAACAAAAATTACACTGCTCCAAAGTTCTCAGAGGATTTTATAACATGGAGAATACATTTCCCAAACCCTTCTGAAGTTATAATAAAATTATCAAAGCTTAGGAAGTTATTAGTAATGTACTATTTCTAACTCTTGTGAAAATGCGGGTTCTACTTAAAGAAGAGAGTAGTTTAAATCTGTTTAGTGGGTTCAGGGAAGATGACTACAGCAGCAGTGTAATTTTGAATCCAAATCTTAACATAAAAACATATGGGGCTTCTCTGGTGTCTCAGGGGTTAAGAATCCACCTGCCAATGCAGAGGACACGGGTTCAATCCCTGGTCCGGGAAGATCCCACATGCCGCGGAGCAACTAAGCCCGTGCGCCACAACTGCTGAGCCTGCACTCTAGAGCCCGCAAGCCACAACTACTGAGCCTGCGTGCCACAACTACTGAAGCCCGCATGCCTAGAGCCGTGCTCTGCAACAAGAGAAGCCACCGTAATGAGAAGCCCGCGCACCACAATGAAGGGTAACCCCCGCTTGCCGCAACTAGAGAAAGCCCACGTGCAGCAACGAAGACCCAACGCAGCCAAAAGTAAATAAATAAAACATTAAAAAAGAAAACATATAGAACAACAACTTAGCAAAATCAAAATCCCATGGACAACATTAACACGGATGCTAGGCTGCAAGGCATCCACACAAACTTCAAAATACATGTGAATGAGAACAGACCACCCACAGCCATAAGACCTGGATCCTATCAGCATGTGAGCAGGAAAAGGAGAGAGAAGCAGTGAAACTTGACAGACTTTGACAGACTTGAGAAGAGAAGCCCTAAATAGCAAGGACTATTTACTGGAAAGCATGTGGTCAGGTTTTGCCCAATCGGGTAGGTGGTGAGTGCAAGGGGTCTGCTACAAAGACTGGAGGTGCTTAAGCAGCCCTAGAGACTGACTTGCCAGAGCTTCCTTTCAGGACAGAGTGTCACAGTGAAGAGAAATGCTGAGAGTGGAATCAAAATTAAGCTGGACAGAGACAGAAAGAACAACAGATAGAGGAGACCCAGATAAAAGGTGGGGGGGAAGGGAACAGAACGAGGAAATCTCATAAAGCAAGCTGACCCTTCTTAACACTACCTGAAAACAACAGAAGAGGGAGTTTATGAAGTTAGAAAAGCTATTCAAAGCTGTGTCTCCTACTAAAAGTTCTGGAAAGCCATTTTAACATAAAAATGAGAAACAGAAAAGTATTGAGGCCAAATGCCTTGCAAAGTTATTTCTAAGAAAAACAATGAGCACAATAAATATCCCTACACCAGAAAGACATGCTCACAGAACAAATCAAAACTATTATCTTCTATCTCAAAAGAAGCTAAAATACATTAAGAAAACGATAAAGACATGAAATGAAAACATTATTAAAATACTCTGCCACTGAGGTGGTAAAATCCAGGAGACAATTAGAAATTTTTTTTTAAATTATTTCAGAAGTGACACTAAAATTAAGGAACACAGAGAAAACATAACAAAACAGATTAAGCCTTAAAAGAAATAAAATATTAAAAGGACATTTTAAATTTTTTTCCCAAAAAACTTTTTTTTAATATTTATTTATTTTTATTTATTTATTTTGTCTGCGCCAGGTCTTAGTTGCGGCATGCGGGATCTTTTTTAGTTGCCCCATGCAGGCTCATAGTTGCGGCATGTGGGCTTCTTAGTTGCGGCATGTGGACTTCTTAGTTGTGGCATGTGAACTCTTAGTTGCAGCATGCATGTGGGACCTAGTTCCCTGACCAGGGATCGAACCCCGGCCCCCTTCAGTGGAAGGGGACCACCAGGGAAGTCCCAAAGGAGGAAATTTTTTAAATAAAAAGTAAAGAAAAAGATAAGAAACATTTGACAGAAAATGACAAATATTGGGACTCTAGAGCCCACGTGCCACAACTACTGAAGCCCGCGCGCCTAGAGCCCGTGCTCTGCAACAAGAGAAGCCACCGCAGTGAGAAGCCCGCGAACTGCAACGAAGAGTAGCCCCCGCTCACCGCAACTAGAGAAAGCCTGCACGCAGCAACGAAGACCCAGCGCAGCCAAAAAAAAGAAAAAAGAAAGAAAACGACAAATATTAAAGATAGACAAAGAAGATTCAACCTCATATAATTGGAATCTTTGAAGAAGTGTAAAGCAAGGGGACAAAACAAATACTAAAAATTATAATTAAAGAGAAATTTTCTTTATAAAAAGCAATATGAAACTACATATTGAAAAAATATACTGTGTAGCTGAGAATGTTGACCCAGAATTATCAACACCAAGACAAATTTCTAACAAAATGGATGAACTTTAAAGAAAAAAAAATTCCATTGAGTATCCAATCAAAACCAAAAGTGACTTAAAAGGTAAAAAAGTAGATTATCATCAGGGTTTTTTTGACAGCTATACTTTATGCCAGAAGAAAATGGAATAACATATTTAAGAGACACAGGAATAAAATGTAAACCAAGGATTTTATATTCTGCAAAACTGACTTTCAACTATAAAAGGCACAAAACAACAGTTATCAATATGCAAGGACTCAGAGAATATTGTTCTCAAGAATCTAGAGAAGGACGAGTATTAGACAATCAAAATGATTAGAGAGACATCAGTAAAGAGACATCATCAGTAAAGAGACATCATCAGTAAAGAGACATCAGGTGGTAGACGGTAAAACATAGTTATATGAAGAACTAATAATAAATGAGAGTTAAGTGAGAGTATAACATATAAAGGCTATATTCTCACATAATGTAGATATAGTATAACTAAAAAATGGAATGAGGGTGAGGAGAGCATATAAAAAAAATTCAGCTGTTCTTTGTAATTATATTGGTGGTGGTAATATGTGTATTGTTATTCTAAGCCTGTCGTGTGTACAATGTAGAATAATGTAAATGAGTAATTATGAGATACAATTCCATCATCTACTGTACACTTGGGAAGCAGAAATCTTGTTATGGAGGAAGAGCGATATAGATGCAGTAAAAGTATAAAAAAGTCTAGGTTAAAATCCCATAGTACTGACTTTTAATTGGAAATATCAGCATAATCATTAGGTATTTTATCTGTAAAATTATATCTATATGTATATTTATCAATAGATAGATAGATTTCCTAGGTCTGCCGCTGAAAAGGCCAAGTAACAATAAGTAATCAACCCAGTAGCAATAAGCATTAGCACTCAGATCGTGGTCTTGAAATCGTAGAAGAAATCAAGGTTTTCGGAAACATGACTGATTTCCTATCTGGGGCAGGATGCATACTGTGAATGTGGACATCTGTTATTAAAAATCAGGGAAGTTCTCAAAAATTACTAGGGTGTGTCAAAAGGGCTCAGACCAACCTGAAGAGAATCCTGCTGGCCAAAGATAGGACAATTTGAGCTTCAAAAAAAAAAGTTATAATTGCTATTGATTGAAATTTTATCAAATATGTTGAAATCATGAGTTCATGACAATGTTTTTAAAAACAAAGAATTGGTGACCTTCAGAGAAGGATAAGGAACCAATTTATTCTCTTAAAAACTGGTAAGTAGAGGAAAAGAACCGAGCACCTATCCTACCTTTTCCACATGAAATGTATCACTGGGTAACCAAATGGTAGATGAGAGATATGTCTCCTTGTCAAAGCATTTCAGCTAATATAATAAGTGAAAAAGGAATAATGGAATCTGAATATCACCCTTTTGCAACCCCGGGTGAATTAATGGATCTAGACATCAGTAGCTAGTAATACCACAAAAAGAGAATCAACCAGACATTGTATGAGTCCTGATGAAAGAACACAACACAACCTATAGTCTTACCCAAAGGAATAAAACTAAGTCCAGTGAAGCCTCAGAATCCAGGTGCCAGTTTTCAGGAAATACCAAGGACAGAGGGACATGCCACACTGCATAATGAGTATGAAAACAGCAAACTTCAGACTATGGGAAACTTGACAAGTCAAAAAGCTTGGGTTCTTCAATAGATAAATCATAAAGAAAAGAAACAATGGAAGAGTGAAACTGTACAATAAGAGAGATTTAAAAGACATATCCAAAAAAATTTTCAATGGGCAAAACTGTCTATGGATGTGCATTTGAGTGTCATAAACTATAAGGAAACAAGTGGAAATGATTACTATGAAAATCAGGATGGTGGGTACTTTGAGGGGCGGGAGGTGATATGAAATTGGAATGAAGCACATGGAGGACTTCTGGAATAGCTGGAAAATTCTATTTCTTGACTTGGGTCTTGGCTACAAGAGTGTTTGCCTTATAACAACTCATTGGGGTATATGTTTATTTTGCATTGCCTTCTAAATCTTTTATTTTACAATAGATATAAGGATTAAAAGTAATAAAAACCTATTTAACGTAAAGGATACCTATTACACGAAAGGGAGAGTTTCAACAAAATCCTCTCATGTATGTTTTTCAAGATTGATAAAGTATCAAAGAGAACCTATTATATTTCCAGTGATTATTATATCTGGCAAAGAGTGGAAAGAGGAAAAACGAGGAAAAGTCAATAAAGAACTAGGTGAGATGGTGAAATGAAAGGCAGGGACAGTAACCTCTTAATCCTAAAACAAATCCAGCAATATTGGTAGGTTTAGGTGAGTTCTTTTCTCTAAAGTTGGTTTAGATTGTACACAGAAGAATAAATATTTATAAAGCCCCAATCATTTGGAAAGTCTGGCCCTTTGAAACTCAGAGCCTAAATATTTCCTTGTTTTAATTATTGCTGAGACAAGTTACGAGCCTTAAATATTCAGATGGATTATTTTAAACATCATTGTTAGGCAAATTATCTTTAAATGAAAAAAACCAAGACTGCCATCAGAACACTACTGCCAAGCCACATGAACATGAGTTTCCAGGGACACACCCGCAGTGTGGTTAGGACCAAATTCTAACCTGCAAAATGCATGCCTGAAGAGTCGGCTTCCTCCTCCTTTTCTTCTATTTGCTCCAATGTCTTAATGGCTTATCCTGCCCATCATTTCAAGGGGCAAGTGACCTAGTTAACTGAACTCTGTCACATTAGATCATCCAGATTAGTCATTGCTCATTCTACTCTATCCCTCCTTATTTTTTCCCCTGCCTTTTTTGTTTTCTAACGTTCCTATTATCTTCTTCTCATTTTCCCCATTATAACCCACACTCCTTTGTCTAATTTTTCTTCTCTTTCATTATTCTAATAGAAAATACTTGCTATTTTGGAAATTGAATGCTTTAGAATGAGGATGATATGTAAATCCACTAAACAAGACTGATAGAAGGAAAAACATATGATTTGTGTAGAAGTAACTCCCATTTTGAGTCAATGTGTAAATTTCAAAAAGAAAACATTTATCAAAGTTGAGAATAATGCATAAAACTTATTTATTAAGTCAGCATAAAGTTTCAGACTACCATTTTCAGACACTTATGAGGGCTTTCGGAAGCTGTCAAAAATATCACCATAATAAATTTTTCCCTATCTGTTGTTCTTCCAGTTTTTGTCTTCTGTGATACCACTTCCCACCATCGAGGCTGGAAATGCCGAACATTCACTCCACACAGTTTAACAAGGGCATGGGCCAGTCACTTGCTAATGGGACTAGCAAGAGAGTTAGCTGAGAGGGTAAAGGTGAGAGCTTCTAAGAAAGGCTTTATTTCTCTCTTCAAGCAATGGAAGGGGAAATAGTGCTCCTGCTTTTGGGTACAGTTGTGTGAGGGAGGACCCAATATCAGTGGCAATGGCAGCTTTTTTCAATTATGAGGAGAAAAGCTTGAAAACAAGTCCCAACAAGCTGAGAGTGGTGGAATAGAGAACTGAAAACGGCCTGAGACCTTGATAGGATGCTTCAGCTGCTGAATCAACCTGCTGGGACTTCCATGTGACATAATAAATGTCTTCATTGTTTTAAGACTCTTTTACTTGGGAATTCTGTTACTTGTATTTGGAAACATCCTAATACATACTCTGATAATACAGGTAGACTTCTTGACCTGGTCAATAAGGACAGGGTATAAATCAAAGTAAGCAAATGTAATTGAGTTGGGCAGAATGTTACTGAAATGTCCTAAATAATTATTATTTTTTTCATCCAGCTTTACAGACTTTGCTTAATGCAAGCCAAAATATATATAATTTCTGTCAGATAGACTCTGTCGGCAAAATATGATTAATAATATTAGCAAAACAGAAGTACATTAGTTGAATTATTTATACTTGCCACAATCTCTATTGAAACATGACTAATCTAGAAATTATGATTTTGTTATAGAAACTGCTCAGAACAGATAGACTTTCTTGTGTCAATTTTCTTCAAAAAATAAAGTATTATTTTATTATAAATAAAACATTATAAATTTCTTCCTAACAGTTAGTAGCTTACACTGTCTTTCCACACCCATGGTCACAATAACATCCTGGAAAAATAAGGGAGTCAAAAATCTGTGTAACAACTCCATAATACACTTAGGTCAAGCCAGATATAGAATACAAAGAGACAGCAATATTGGAAATAGAGGCTATTGAGATCTGACTTAGAGAAGCAAAGGGGGAGAGAAACAGCAGAAGAACAAAACCTGAGACATATTTATCTCCATCTTCCAGCCTCCACATACCCTTTTTAAAAAAGATTTCTTTCTAAAAACACTTGAAAGAATATAGGTTGAAGAATTTTTCTGAGTAGACTGTGACCACTGGGGACATTCTGAAGTAGCTGGTGGGAAACTGAAAGCAAGAAGAGAAAATCTCTGTTTTAACCGAACTGAAAGGCTCCTTAAATTACACACAGATCTTTTACATTGTCAATAAATGACTAATACGGCAGTTAAAGAACTTAACTAAAAGGATATCTGCAGTTTATAGCTTCCCCTGAAAGAAGAAAAGACTTTCAAATATAATTATCTCACTATAAATTATTTTTTGGAGAGATTACTCCAGTGGGGCGGGGGGCAGGGTGGGAGGACCAAGATTGTAGAGAATGGCCGATTAAGAAAAATGCTCCCTAAGGGTGAGTTGGCAGAAAAGAAGACTTTGGCAGAGGTTCTTTAGGAAGCAAGTCAAGTGGAGTGGCGGGATTGGATGGTGTCCAGGTAAGAAATAAACTAGAATCCCAGTGCTGGGAAAATGTATTGCATTTTACATGCAATCCTGAGCTTACTCACTGCAATTTAAACCTATTTAAACCTATTTCTTTTTTGCTCTTAAGAAAACATAACAAATAACTGGTGACTATTTTTCTGTATCCTAGTTCCTTAAATTAACTCTTAGAAAGCTGCAACTCTTCAACCTTCTTTTTCTCAGATTAACCAAGAGCATCAATCTTTTCCCATAGATACAGTACTATTTTCCAGTCGTCATCAACTAATCATCAATCACTTTTGAATATTTTTTCCCCACCAGTTTTATAGCATGGTCAAAAGACTATTTGCCTCAGAATCGTAAATGTGGATTCCCAGGCCATACACTGTACCTACTGAATAAGAATCTTTGGAGATGGGACTCTTATCCACACCAAAATTTGAGAACCACTACTTTAAAGAATTCCACAGCTCTCAATTTGAATGGAAAGACCTGAGTTGAATTTGACCAATTATCTTTTATCAAGGACTTTAGCAATTTAGTTTAGAGAATATTTGATGTATTTCTTAATGAATTATATTCTAATCCCTCCCAACATCATTTATTCATACTGAAAAGCTACCTATCTTTTACTTCTGACATGAATTATTAAAATTACTGAACTAGTATATGGCAAGTCAATTTCAAAGTATTTCCTAAATGAAATATGCTAAGAAAATCATCATCCAACAAGTCAACGTCTATTTTTATTCTTTTCTTTTATGGAGAAGTCTTGAACAGCCTGTTTTTTTCTCTTGATATATAAAATTCTAAAAATGGGAATTTTTAAAAGGAAGAAATGATGACATATAACTGCTATAATCTTTGCAGCATTGGTGGATATCATTACAGTCTTTCTAAATCTTTCTTTATGAAAGAACCCAAAGTAGTAGAACTTTGCCTATTTCTTCTAATACATTTAATTAAATGTTCTACCTACCTAGAAACCAAGTGAAAGCTCCTAAATAATTTCTGACATGAGCTAAATTTTACTTCTGATTCATAATGACTGATTATAACCCTATGACAGTTACAGAAAATTAATTAGTTATGAAGAGCAAGAACTCTAGAAATAAAAATGCAGAGGCTGAAATTTGAATTGCAGTCTTTTTCACACCATGTGGAAATAGTCAAATGGAATTAAAGAACTTGGGTCACTAAAATAATATTAAGGAAGCTCTTTATTATACATTGGTTTTTTAAAATAAGAATATGTCATATTCTAGCAATATGGATTACATAAAATGCACACACAATATTTTAGCTGTGATTATAAACTTGCCCAAAATTCTACTTACTGTCAAGCGTGAAACTTGTAAAACTCAAAATTTAGTCCTAATACTCTTGACTCACTTGGGTTACATGTTAAGAAGAGACATTTGGGGCTCTACGCCAGATGAACTGAATCAGTCTCTGGAGGGTATGTCCTGGGAATCTGCATTTACAATGCTAAACATTTACATATTACCCACACAACTAGCATTCTGGCAAGAGTTCCAACTTCTTCCCTATCTATGAGATCCAGATCCCCCAAGTGGCAGTGCTTCATTTTGTCTTAGAGACGGACATGGGGTGTTTACCAGAAATCCATACCTGAGGGACTTCCCTGGTGGCACAGTGGTTAAGAATCCGCCTGCCAGTGCAGGGGGCACGGGTTCAATCCCTGGACTGGGAGGATCCCACATGCCATGGAGCAACGAAGCCCGTGCGCCACAACTACTAAGCCTACACTCTAGAGCCTGTGAGCCACAACAGCTGAGCCCACGTGCCACAACTATTGAAGCCCATGCACCTAGAGCCCATGCTCTGCAACAAGAGAAGCCACAGCAATAAGAAGCCCACGCACCGCGACGAAGAGCAGCACCCACTCGCCGCAGCTAGAGAAAGCCCGCGCACAGCAATGGAGACCCAACGCAGCCAAAAATAAATAAATAAACAAATTTTAAAAATTGTTTCCTAAGCAAAAACAACAGTGACAATACTTAAAGTATTGCCAATGTTGTTATTAAAAATAATAATAAAATCCATAGCTGAAATCTGTAGGCAATACAATTGGGCAACTTCTTCAAAGAGACAATGAATTTTGTCCTTTTCTAAGCATCTCTTTTGGTGTAGAAATGTATGGGCTGGTGTTAAAATCCAGTTACAATTAATCATCTTACATCACCTGGGCAAATTTAATGGTGACCCCCCCAACTACAATTTTCTCACCTCACTGACCCACTGATGGGCAAACATATTCTCTATTTTCTAACAGAAAGATAGAAAGCAAACCTGCATAATAATCCCAGGAGGCTTTGAACAGAAGGTTCTGCAGGTGTCCTGTTTATACGGGATTCAGTTTTGGTTTGGTTTGTTTAATCAGTATAGTTCATCTCCTAGAAAGAGGCACACAAATGCTGGTGTAAATTAAGAACAATAGACTGGTTTTACTGAGCTCTGACCACCACAGCAACAGTCAGCTCTACCCACCACCAGAGCCTCCCATCAAGCCTCTTAGATAGCCTCAACCACCAGAGGGAAGACAGCAAAAGCAAGAAAAACTACATTCCTGCAGCCTGTGGAACAAAAACCACATTCACAGAAAGATAGACAAGATGAAAAGGCAGAGGGCTATATACCAGATGAAGGAACAAGATAAAACCCCAGAAAAACAACTAAATGAAGTGGAGATAGGCAACCTTCCAGAAGAAGAATTCAGAATAATGATAGTGAAGATGATCCAGAACCTCGGAATAAGAATGGAGGCAAAGATCGAGAAGATGCAAGAAATGTTTAACAAAGACCTAGAAGAATTAAAGAACAAACAAACAGATGACCAATACAATAACTGAAATGAAAACTACACTGGAAGGAATCAATAGCAGAATAACTGAGGCAGAAGAACGGATAAGTGACCTGGAAGACAGAATGGTGGAATTCACTGCTGCAGAACAGACTAAAGAAAAAAGAATGAAAAGAAATGAAGACAGCCTAAGAGACCTCTGGGACAACATTAAACGCAACAACATTCGCATTATAGGGGTCCCAGAAGGAGAAGAGAGAGAGAAACGACCCGAGAAAATATTTGAAGAGATTATAGTCGAAAACTTCCCTAACATGGGAAAGGAAATAGCCACCCAAGTCCAGGAAGCACAGAGAGTCCCATACAGGATAAACCCATGGAGAAACACACCGAGACACATAGTAATCAAACTGGCAAAAATAAAAGACAAAGAAAAATTATTGAAAGCAGCAAAGGAAAAATGACAAATAACATACAAGGGAACTCCCATAAGGTTAACAGCTGATTTCTCAGCAGAAACTCTACAAGCCAGAAGGGAGTGGCATGATATACTTAAACTGATGAAAGGGAAGAACCTACAACCAAGATTACTCTACCCGGCAAGGATCTCATTCAGATTCGATGGAGAAATCAAAAGCTTTACAGACAAGCAAAAGCTAAGAGAATTCAGCACCACCAAGCCAGCTCTACAACAAATGCTAAAGGAACTTCTCTAAGTGGAAAACACAAGAGAAGAAAAGGACCTACAAAAACAAACCCAAAACAATTAAGAAAATGGTCATAGGAACATACATATCGATAATTACCTTAAACGTGAATGGATTAAATGCTCCAACTAAAAGACACAGGCTTGCTGAATGGATACAAAAACAAGACCCATATATATGCTGTCTAGAAGAGACCCACTTCAGACCTAGGGACACATACAGACTGAAAGTGAGGGGATGGAAAAAGATATTCCACGCAAATGGAAATCAAAAGAAAGCTGGAGTAGCTATACTCATATCAGATAAAACAGACTTTAAAATAAAGAATGTTACAAGAGACAAGGAAGGACACTACATAATGATCAAGGGATCAATCCAAGAAGAAGATATAACAATTATAAATATATATGCACCAACATAGGAGCACCTCAATACATAAGGCAACTGCTAACAGCTATAAAAGAGGAAATCGACAGTAACACAATAATAGTAGGGGACTTTAACACCTCACTTACACCAATGGACAGCTCATCCAAAATGAAAATAAATAAGGAAACAGAAGCTTTAAATGACACAATAGACCAGATAGATTTAGTTGATATTTATAGGACATTCCATTCAAAAACAGCAGATTACACTTTCTTCTCAAGTGCGCACGGAAGATTCTCCAGGATAGATCACATCTTGGGTCACAAATCAAGCCTCAGTAAATTTAAGAAAATTGAAATCATATCAAGCATCTTTTCTGACCACAATGCTATGAGATTAGAAATGAATTACAGGGAAAAAAACGTGAAAAGCACAAACACATGGAGGCTAAACAATATGTTACTAAATAACCAAGAGATCACTGAAGAAATCAAAGAGGAAATAAAAAAATACCTAGAGACAAATGACAATGAAAACACGATGATCCAAAACCTATGGGATGCAGCAAAAGCAGTTCTAAGAGGGAAGTTTATAGCTATACAAGCCTACCTAAAGAAACAAGAAAAATCTCAAGTAAACAATCTAACCTTACACCTAAAGGAACTAGAGAAAGAAGAACAAACAAAACACAAAGTTAGCAGAAGGAAAGAAATCATAAAGATCAGAGTGGAACTAAGTGAAATAGAAGCAAATAAAACAATAGCAAAGATCAATAAAACTAAAAGCTGGTTCTTTGAGAAGATAAACGTGATTGATAAGCCATTAGCCAGACTCATCAAGAAAAAGAGGGAGAGGACTCAAATCAATAAAATTAGAAATGAAAAAGAAGTTACAACAGAAACTGCAGAAATACAAAGCATCCTAAGAGACTACTACAAGCAACTCTGTGCCAATAAAATGGACAACCTGGAAGAAATGGACAAATTCTTAGAAAGGTATAATCTTCCAAGACTGAACCAGGAAGAAACAAAAAATATGAACAGACCAATCACAAGTAATGAAATTGAAACTGTGATTAAAAATCTTCCAACAAACAAAAGTCCAGGACCAGATGTCTTCACAGGTGAATTCTATCAAACATTTAGAGAAGAGCTAACACCCATCCTTCTCAAACTCTTCCAAAAAATTGCAGAGGAAGGAACACTCCCAAACTCATTCTATGAGGCCCCATCACCCTGATACCAAAACCAGACAAAGATACTACAAAAAAAGAAAATTACAGACCAATATCACTGATGAATATAGATGCAAAAATTCTCAACAAAATACTAGCAAACAGAATCCAACAACACACTAAAAGGATCATACACCACAATCAAGTGGGATTTATCCCAGGGATGCAAGGATTCTTCAATATACGCAAATCAATCAATGTGATACACCATATTAACAAATTGAAGAAGAAAAACCATATGATCATCTCAATAGATGCAGAAAAAGCTTTTGACAAAATTCAACACCCATTTATGATAAAAACTCTCCAGAAAGTGGGCATAGAGGGAACCTACCTCAACATAATAAAGGCCATATACGATAAAACCACAGCAAACATCATTCTCAATGGTGAAAAACTGAAAGCATTTCCTCTAAGATCAGGAACGAGACAAGGATGTCCGCTCTCACCACTATTATTCAACATAGTTTTGGAAGTCCTAGCCACGGCAATCAGAGAAGAAAAAGAAATAAAAGGAATACAAATTGGAAAAGAAGAAGTAAAACTGTCACTGTTTGCAGATGACATAATACTATACATAGAGAATCCTAAAAATGCCACCAGAAAACTACTAGAGCTAATCAATGAATTTGGTAAAGTTGCAGGATACAAAATTAATGCACAGAAATCTCTTGCATTCCTATACACTAATGATGAAAAATCTGAAAGAGAAATTATGGAAACACTCCCATTTACTATTGCAACAAAAAGAATAAAATACCTAGGAATAAACCTACTTAGGGAGACAAAAGACCTGTATGCAGAAAACTATAAGACACTGATGAAAGAAATTAAAGATGATACCAACAGATGGAGAGATATACCATGTTCTTGGATTGGAAGAATCAATATTGTGAAAATGAGTATACTACCCAAAGCAATCTACAGATTCAATTCAATCCCTGTCAAATTACCAATGGCATTTTTTATGGAACTAGAACGAATCATCTTAAAATTTGTATGGAGACACAAAAGACCCCGAATAGCCAAAGCAGTCTTGAGGGAAAAAAACGGAGCTGGAGGAATCAGACTTCCTGACTTCAGACTATACTACAAAGCTACAGTAATCAAGACAATGTGGTACTGGCACAAAAACAGAAACATAGATCAATGGAACAAGATAGAAAGCCCAGAGATAAACCCACACACCTATGGTCAACTAATCTATGACAAAGGAGGCAAAGATATACAATGGAGAAAAGACACAGTCTCTTCAATAAGTGGTGCTGGCAAAACTGGACAGCTACATGTAAAAGAATGAAATTAGAATACTCCCTAACACCATACACAAAAATAAAGTCAAAATGGATTCGAGACCTAAATGTAAGACCGGACACTATAAAACTCTTAGAGGAAAACATAGGAAGAACACTCTTTGACATAAATCACAGCAAGATCTTTTTTGATCCACCTCCTAGAGTAATGGAAATAAAAACAAAAATAAACAAATGGGACCTAATGAAACTTCAAAGCTTTTGCACAGCAAAGGAAACCATAAACAAGACGAAAAGACAACCCTCAGAATGGGAGAAAATATTTGCAAACGAATCAACGGACAAAGGATTAATCTCCAAAATATATAAACAGCTCATTCAGCTCAATATTAAAGAAACAAACAACCCAAACCAAAAATGGGCAGAAGAACTAAATAGACATTTCTCCAAAGAAGACATACAGACGGCAACGAAGCACATGAAAAGATGCCCAACATCACTAATTATTAGAGAAATGCATATCAAAACTACAATGAGGTATCACCTCACAGCAGTTAGAATGGGCATCATCAGAAAATCTACAAACAACAAATGCTGGAGAGGGTGTGGAGAAAAGGGAACCCTCTTGCACTGTTGGTGGAAATGTAAATTGATACAGCCACTATGGAGAACAATATGGAGGTTCCTTAAAAAACTAAAAATAGAATTACCATATGATCCAGCAATCCCACTACTGGGCATATACCCAGAGAAAACTGTAATTCAAAAAGACACATGCACCCCAATTTTCATTGCAGCACTATTTACAATAGCCAGGTCATGGAAGCAACCTAAATGCCCATCAACAGACGAATGGATAAAGAAGCTGTGGTACATATATACAATGGAATATTACTCAGCCATAAAAAGGAACGAAATTGAGTCATTTGCTGAGACGTGGATGGATCTAGAGACTGTCATGCAGTGAAGTAAGTCAGAAAGAGAAAAACAAATATCGTATATTAACGCATGTATGTGGAACTTAGAAAAACGGTACAGATGAGCCGGTTTGCAGGGCAGAAGTTGAGACACAGATGTAGAGAACAAACGTATGGACACCAAGGGGGGAAAACCACAGTGGGGTGGGGCTGGTGGTGAGCTGAATTCGGCTATTGGGATTGACATGTATACACTGATGTGTATAAAATTGATGACTGATTAAAAAAAATTAAATTAAAAAAACAAACAACAACAACAAAAACAATAGACTGCACTAATCACAGATTGTTAATCCCATCTGCTCCTCGTGAGAAGGAAGCAGTGTTCCATGATGTGTCAAAGGACCTATGAGCCTTCCTAAATCTGACCACTCTCCTTATTCTGTCTTCTTTTATTTCTTTCTCCACGGTTCTTTGGTGTCTTTTTTCCCTTCTTCTCATTGCATTGTCACCACAAAGCTTATCTATTTTCATATGAGAGGTTTTCATATGAGAGAAAGGTTTGGGGAGGTTAGGTCAGATTTCATCATGGTCCCCCAAGGACAGAATTATCACTTCCTAAGAGTCTGTTATCTCTGGAAAAAAATTTATTGCTATCCTATAAAGAGGAATGTGGTGTTTTGAGTTAGCTTCTTTACTAAGAAGCTAAAGATATTTATTAAGGGTATGCTACATGAATAGCACTTTAAATATTAATTTAATACACTACTTCTTGTCCTTTTATTCCTCTACCTGATACAGCTGTAGGAAAACACACTTGTCGTTCAAGAATATACCTATTAAAAAAAAAAAGCTTATACCTGTTTCTTTTAGTCACGTTTCATAGTGCCACTCAAAATTAAACTAAATCAAAATGAATATGGTTAGGGAAAAAAAATGGGCAAGAAGCAAGTGGGGTCAGGGTCTCTGCTATTTCTCTGGAGACAGTCTGCAGGGTCAGACAAGGTCGAGTTCAAGTAATAACAGTTTATCTGTAAAAATCATCCTCCCCAGGAGTCCTTTACAAGGAGATTTCTGAACTTTCGAAAAGCCATATATGGGTGTGCACATGACACCAGGGGTTTGAAGGCAGTTGGTTAAACCTAACTTTGAAGCCAGGGAAAGTCTAGTGAGTTCTACTCAGACCTTTGGGGAAAATGAGGCTAAGCTATTTTTAGAGGATGATTTCTGTTACAACTGGCTTCTCTGAAGTACCTTAGCAGAAGCCCAAAATTAGAAAAGAGGAAATGACCTTTTGTTCTACCGAGTGTTTAGTAGGAAATATTGAATCACATTAATGGGTTTCCAAGGCCTGAGGAGGGTCTGGGCCTTAAAAAAACAAAACAAAAAAAGTACAGGATAATAGTGTTTAAGACTACAAGCTCTATACTCATTATCGATATTAAAACCACTCAAGATATTTTTCCAGTTTTATTGAGATACGATTGACATATAACACTGTATTTGTTTTAGGGGTACAACACAATGATTTGATATATGTATATATTGCACATATAATAAATTTATTTAACATCCTTTTCCTCACAGTTACACATTTTTTTTTAATGACGAGAACTTTTAAGATCAACTCTTAGCAATTTTCAAATATTCGTTACAGTACTGTTAACTTTAGTCACCATTACATCCCCAGAACTTATTTATCGTATAACTGGCAGAAGTTTGCACCTTTTGACCACCTTCACCCAGTTCCCCCACCGCCCCCAACCCTGGCAACCACCAACCTGTTCTCTACATCTTTTTAAACACACACACACACACACACACACACACACACACACGCTAATTTTAAGGGATATATTGGTGAGGGAACGTTTTACATGCTCTTTATACTGAAATGTGAAAAGTCAATGCTATTTAAGCAACCAAATTGCCAATCTGTTATTGTTACAAACAAAAAGGAAAATGAGAAACAAAAAGGAAAAATAAACTGATTTTTATTTCTAAATAAGAGGGTTGCTGAAGGGACTTCGCCTTCCTGGGGTATGACTCTCAGAAGCCCTGACAACTGAGCCCTAAAGCCCCACAGTCACGGGTCAGGGCAGTTTTAGGTACAATTCACAGACGAAGGGTCTCCTCCTCCCCACACCCTCCAGGGTGAGACGGGGCGGAGCCCGGAGGGCCCCGGAGGCGGGAGGGGCGGGACAGGGCGCGAGCGGGGCAGCGGCGGCGGCCGGATTCTTCCTCCGCCGGGGGCGGGACCTCCGCGTTCCCGCGAGCAGGCCGCACCGACCCCTGGTCTCCTTCTGGGCCCCGCGCCATTTCCGCTACTCTCGGCTGAGCGGGCCCCCCAGGGCTCGTCCCGCCGCTGGGCAGCGCGGAGCTGACCCCCTGGCGGGATGCGGCCGCCCCCGGGGACGTGCTGGCTGCTCCTCTGGCTGCCGCCGCTGGCCGTGCTGCCGGCGGGCGCGGTGCGCGGCGAGGAGAACGAGGCGGCGTTGTCAGGTAACCGCGGGCACGGGCGGCGGGCGCGCGCACGCTCCTCGGCTCCCCCGCTTCCTAGGCCCCCCCCTCCTCGCCCCCTCCCCCCGTCTCTCCCGGCTCCCCGGTGATGGACCAAGCTCTCCTTTCCCCGGCGGCGGGGCGCGGGGAGCTGTTTCGCTGCCGGGCTTAAGGCTCCCTCCGCGAGCGCGGCCTCCCTTACCGCCTGCTTGGGGTTCCCTGGTCTCTGCTGGCACTTGGACACTATAATTTTAGGATGAGAAGCAACTGCAGAGTTCATTCTGGCACAGTTCCCTCGTTTTACAGAAGCAACCGAAGCCCAGAGAAGTTTTGATTAGCCCAAGGACACACAGATAGTCACTGTACAGATAGATGTTCCTAGTCTCCCGACTTTCAACACAGGGCATTTGTATACATCAACTTAGGTTGAAAATATTATTATTTATCTAGCTAAAACTTTGGACTCAAGACTAGAGAAGGTAAAAGCTTTGGCTTTAGAATTGGACTGAAATTCCCCTGCTCTTACTAGCTCTGTGACCTTGATTGAGTGAGTCATGCTACTACTGGTCGCATGTAAAACACGGATAATAATATTTCACAGGATTACTGTGATGTTTAACGTGTGCCTGGTACAGAGGAAACAAGAAATGGTCGCTGTTCATAGTGTTGTTATGGGCTGTCTGGAGTGGGGCAAGACAGGAGTTCTAACTCCACAGCTGCTACTAATTTGCTATGAGCTTAACTTTTTCACTGTTTTCACTATTTTTAAAAGATTTCCTGGAATCACTGTCCACTAACTTCTCTTCATCTTATTGCCCCCCTTTGGTTGCAAGGGAGGCAACCAAGTGTGGGCTTTTAGCTGGGCATAGCTGCTCCCCTCCAATAAAATCAGGACTGTTTGTCTAAGGATAAAGGCAGTTATCAGATTGAGCTGGAGCTACCAACTCCTCTGTGTCTTGCAATGAGGTACGCCTTGGGGGACTCTTCTATACCAGTTTTCACTGAATGGACATTTGTTGAGTATTTACTATGTGCTAGGCAGTGTTAAAAGTGCTTTAACTGTATTATCTTATTTAATACTCGTAGTAGCCCTATGGGGTAGGTACCATTTATATACCCATTTTACAAAAGAGGGAACAAAGGCTTGGTAGTAAGAGAGGTAACCAGTATATACTGATGAAAAAATAAATCACAGATCTGTCTAAGAAGGAGGGTTTCTGAGCATGGCAACAGCCAGAAAATTGTAAGTAGCCTTGGACCAGCATCCAGAACCTTGATTTCTCTAGTTCGGTCATTACATTCAGCCACCCACTTGCAGAATTACGTTGGTCCAGGCACGTAATCTTTATGGGCCATAGTTTTCTCATCAGTAAAGATGAAGATGTTCTATTACTGAATGTTCTCCAATAATTTCCTTACCTTTTATTTGCCTCAATGAACCCATTGTTTTTCAGGTTTTTATGCTACCAGATTTAGTGTTAACAATGTCAGCTTCTTTATTTTGTTAATCAAATCATACATAAATGCTTCTGTTCTGCCTGAGACATGCAGGATGCCCACTGAGTTGATAAAATTCTAGTCCAGAGCTAAGAAAATGGCAACTTCTGTAGCCTTATAGCAACACTTGCCCTTCCAGATGGGCTTCACAACTGAGACTTTGAAGCATCCTGGATACTGTGGTGTACCAGTGACACCTCTGGACTAGACTGGGTCTGAGACCCATTGCTGCCCTAACAGTCTGCAGTTTTATGAGGAACCCTGAAATCAAACAGCTGGTACTTCCTTTTCAAAAAATAGGGCCCAACTATAATGTGAGAAGCTTGGATTAAATAATATTTCCTGTTCTAAATTTCTGTCTTCAACACACACACACACACACACCCTTCCATGGAATGGAGAACATCCAGACTGAAGCCAGCTTTCTGATTCCCTATTTGGAGGAAGGTCAGAGGCAGTTGATACAGGACAGGCGGATAGTTGTCGGGCTGAGAGGAAGAGAAACTTGAAGACAAGAGTCACCCATAGTTTGTGAGGTCCCTAGAAACCATGTGATGTCCTGAGATGAAGTTCACGCCCAGGAATGAACCATAGCAATAGGCCCTTTGAAACCACAGCTTTCAAATTCATCTATGGAGAAGAAAATCAATACTTGAAGTTAAAATCAGGCCTGAATGTGCATTAGCATGTGATAGGTGCAGTTCCATTCTCTATGCACATTCTTGGAGAAATGAAAATCAAGATTGATATTCAAGCCAGGTTAGAAGAACAACAACTGGGGTTAATAGAGAAGATCCTTTGTAACTTTGATACTACATGCTAATTACTTTGAATTTGAATTTACAAAATAATACCAAGAAAAATCCTTCCTCCCTTTGAACTCTCAGGAGTTAAGGTTTGTTGCTTTTTGTTTTAACTATTCTCCCTCCCTTTCCTTATCCCAAAAGAAAAGCAGTTACGTAGGCCAGATGGAGAAAGTGGCAGTCTAATAAGTGATTTTATTATTCAGTTATAATTTCATCTGAAGATATTTCTTCCCGTAAGGGCCCTGTAAGGTTAAATTTTCAGAAGGAACATTGCTGAAATATTTTTATGTTGGAGATTGTTTAAGATCTGCTAGATTAGAAGAGTGTATGTGTTTTTTATTTTTAGCATATTCTATAAGTAGGTTTAAGTACTGCCTGCCCTTTTCTGAAGCTTTGACTGAATACTTTTACCTTAAAATAAAAGGTAATTTAGTTTATGACTAAACTCTTTAACTTAATTATATCTTTATACATTTAGGAAAACATAAATGACAACAGTAGTACAAAAGAGTAATTTTAAATTTAATTTATCAGTTAAAGCAAGTGATGTGCAGTTGTCCCTTTTTTTATATATGATATGTAGTCCTAACATTAGATTAATTGAATATTTTCAAATTGAGTGGTATTTTAAATGAACTAAGGGATTTCACTGGTAAAGGTAACCCTGACTCAAATCCTTTGGTAATGTAAAGAATTGCACTTTGTCATAGCAGTTTGGGCACAACTGTCCAGAAATACACTGTTCTCCAGGAGTCAGGTTCATTGAAAGGTTCAAGAGGGCCTGCCGAGGACTGCAGGTAGTTAAGGAGGGCCGTGCTCGGTCCGTGGCCTTGCTGGGGTAGCCATAATAAGCATGGCATTTGGGGTTGGTCCTGCTTATACTCCTAAGTATTTGGGAAATGAGGCAGAGCTGGGATAGCCCACACTTGCAGACCCTTCTCCTGACCTGAATCAGGCTTGAGGAAGTGAATGCCTAGGTTATGGGAGCACCCTCTGGGGAGGAGACATATTTCAGCTCCAGGGGGAAACAGTGGTTCTCCCTAGGCAGGTGTTGTTCTCGTCTGACCAAGTGAATGATTATTATTACATTTTTATGAATCCCTAGAAATTCCCTTTTGTTTTCTGGATTGCCTTGTGAGGGGATGTTGTTGATATTGTGATATATTTGGATTTGCCCAGATCTGACACCAGGAGGTTCCAATCCTAGCTGAATGAACCGGCAAAGACTGAGACTGCATGAATAAAGGACGCCTGCAGACCTGCCAGCAGCTTCACAGCCCACAGTGTCAGGGCTGGAACAGGTGATAGAGTTCAGCTAAGCAGTCAAGCTGGCTATAATTTCTGTTTCCTACCCGCAGGCAGAGATAGAGGAAGTAGAAGCTGAATAATGAAATGTCTCTAGAAGAAGATTACTGAAGGGAGGAGAGGCCTAGGAAAGACGTTTATAAACAATCTAAGATTAAAAGATCTGACTCCCTCTAGGAAGGCAGTAGGCCAGCTGCGATAAGAATCTTGATTGTCCAAGTCACTGTCTTATGCTAGTTGCCCATGGCTTAAGATTCACATGAACTCCCTTGGAGCTAGGGTTGTGGTTTCTTGTGGCTGTGAGTTTCTAGTTCCTTAGATAATTAGGAATTCTTGTGTGGGTTGATTGAGATGCATTCACCTGAGGAGACAGGTGATAACAATGAGGGCAACCAGAGGGCACCATGAAATGCTGACACCTTGTCTATAATGTCTCATGTATTGTGTGAATTCAACATCAGTTTCACCTCAAAAGCCAGAGGCCACTCTGGAGAATCCAGGGGAGACGCCGTTTGCAACATGCTTTTAGTAGTGTTTCTATAAGTATCAAGAATCAGGGCAACGTACCCCTATCTGTACTTTCCTTAATCTGGTTGAAGACCAAGGTGGAATCAGAGCAAGTTCTTTTCTTCTAACTAGGAGGTCTTTACACAGAGTACACTGATGTACCACATAGAGTACAACAAAAACACGCTGATCGCCACCTCTTGCTTCCCTCTGCCCTCTTTTGCCTGGTGAGGAGAAAGAAGAGGGTTCTCAGCCCAAGGGGTATTAAGGGTTACAGCTCTCCGCCCTCTAGTTAAGGGTACATTGATGATGGGGTAGGGTAAGGAGGAGGCGTAGCCTGCAGGTTCTGTGGGTGGGATGGCAATGGCATGGGCTGGACAGGTGTCCAGCATTAGGTTGCTTCAAGGGGAAGAGCAGAGTGCACCCCCTTTTACGGCGCTGGCACTGGCCAGCCTCTTATCAAGATTGGCCAGGCTTTCACTGGGTCGGCTATGCACGCCCAAATAACCTACCAATCCTCTCGAATTACAACACACACATGAAAGACAAATATTTAAATGCTACAGATACAGTAATGAACATGCCATGTCCCTAACTTCATGGAAAGAGAGTATAAACTAAAAAATACATATATAATATGAAGAGAAAAAAGCAGAGTAAGAAGAAAGTGGGTGAAAGGGGTTGGACTGTGCCATTTTAGACAGTGGGGTCCGAGAAGGCCTTCCTGAGAGGTGAATTTTGAGCAAATACATACATTATCTATCAGAAGGAGCAAGCTCTGCCGAGATCTGGGGAAAGCCGGTTGCAGGTGGAGGAAACAGCATGTAGGAAAGGTTGAGGCAGGGGCGGCTTGGCATCCTGAGGACAGGACGGGTGGTGTGGCCAGAGAGGCCAAGCAGGAGGAAAGGTCGGAGGTACCCAGGTCCTAGGAAAGGAGGGTGGGTTTTCTTACGGGTGTGATGGGAAGTCATTGGAGGGTTTTGAGCAGGTAAATGCTGTGCTCTTGTTGATGTTTCTAAAAGGTCCCTGTACTGATTAGAGAACAGGTTGTAGGGGAGCATCGTAGGGGCGATTCTGGAAGCAGACCAACTAGAAGTCCCTTATAGTAACCCAAGTGCAAGAAGACTGCGGCCTGGACAGCAGAGAAGCATTTACTCCTAAATTCAAGCTATTGTACTCTACCCAAATTGCATCATCTTGCTCTTATCTGAAGAGTTACAGATATCAAATGATTTAGGAGACAGTCTCAGGACCAAAATGGAAAAAAAAAAAAACCTCACTGGAAGGCAGCGTTTGTTTGCAAAGCTCAGGCTCCAAAGGGTTTTTCCTCAGACCACTAACAAGAGGGTAGTTCGTGTACTTAGGGGAATTGACTCAGCCCTTGAAGTAGTGGAACGCTCTCTAGGAGAGGGGATGCATGGAGGGGCCCTGGAAAGACCACAAGAAAAGCCTCTAGTGAGCACGCGTGTGGCGTTAGGAGTAACCCTGAAGAAAGAATGGGCTGCAGTTAACGTTCTCATGATGGTCTGGGCTGCTGGGGTCTGCAGACCATAGACCTCACGCTCTTCACCTGCCCCTAGCCCCAGAGTGTGCTCCCTCCCCGACGATAGGTAGGAACCCCTCTTCCGCTGGGGACTCCCAGCATAAGGTTCTCAACTCCAGCCGCCCGATTTCACCCTGTTCCTGCTTAGAGAGCCCACAGGGGACCGTGGAAGGCAGGACATGGGATACCAGAAGGCGAGTCCGGAGCCGCCCCTGCCGCTCACTAGCTGAGGGCTTTTAACGTGCGTGGTGTGTTATCATGGCAGTCGCTCAGGCCCTTCCAGGATCCGCACTGCCTCCTTGGACACGCGTCTTTCATACGGCCAGCTGCAGCCCCTTGGGGTCCCGGGAGGGCCCTGTCCCCTGTGCAGCCCGTGGCCAGGAGTCGTTTGTGTCTCAGATGTACCCAAGAAGGCTCCTCAGCATCTGTTGCTTTGTGTGTTATTAACACTGTTCTGCATTCTCCTTTTTGCCCTTGTGTATAAACAGACCATGAAAGAATGCATTTTTAATTTTTGTATCCTATATTTAAGAGAGCCTCTAGAGCTTCCTTCTCATGCCTTTTTGAGATCTGCCTCTTAACCTGGATTCTTATATTTGCATCTCAGACTCTCAAACTCTGCAAACTTCTTGGTATATTTAAAAACATATGCATCACAATGTTAAGAGTAAAGATTAAATGGTTTCACAGCATCACAGTGGAGGGTACTGGATCCTCGTGTAACTTCCCTGCTTTGTGCCGCCACCTGAGAACCTTGACTTTTATGCAGTTGTATTTCCAGAAGTGATAGGCATTCACAGTGTCTGTTTCTTCACTTCTCTCCAGCTTAATGCTAAGGATGCTTCTAGGCCAGACCAGGATCTATCTGGGCTTACTTAGTGTTATTCCCTAAATGGATGTAATTGTCAACTTGTTATTACTGGTTACCCGATCCTTCCCCAACTTTGGTGTAGCAGGTTGTTCTAGCTTCATTTCAGGTTTTTCTGGAGAAACAGCTGATCACACTCTCCTTAGAGGAGCGGGGGTTTGGGCATAAGGCCCGTTTCTCGATGTGCGCATAAACGTTCCCTGTTGCTGTTTCATATTTGACAGACGTAGTGGTGATACCCTATCCTGGGTCCAGAGGCATCTGTGACTTTTATCTCACTTCATTTTAAATTCAAATATAGCAGCAGCCTCAGAATAAAATGAACCCCATTACTTCATAATTTTCTTGTGGCATTTACTACATTTACCATCTGTAATGCAGCACCTGTCTTCTCTCTCTCTCTGTTATACTGTGTTATATTGTATTATATATTACATACTATATATAAAATATTTTTGTGTATTACACAGAACACACACACATATGTATGTACTACATCTGTCTCCAGCCAAACTTCTCCTGTGCTACAGACCTATCCATCTTCACCTAGCCCCACCAACCAAGACTCAGTACTTCTAAAATTGAACTCTTCCCCTTTTTTTGCTTCTTCTCTAGTATTCCTTATCCCACTCACCAGAACCATCAAGTCATTTCTGAATCTCTGAGTCTGTTGATTCCACTTCCTAGGTGCTCTTACATCTGTTTTTTCTCCTGCCTACTTAGTTTGTTTCTTGTTTGGACTGCTTCGGGAGCCTCCACAGTTCTGCTTTCAGTCTTCTTCCCCGCTAACATTTTGCCTGGCTTGCAGAATGCTCTTTCTAAGACACGACTGTGTTCTCTGTTCCCACAGATCCATTCTCTGCCTTGCTCTCCCCTGCTCAGTTCCTGGAAGCTGGCCTCTGTGGGCTTCTTTGCCCTCTGGCTTCCGATTGGGTTTGGCAGATGAGAGGCACTGACGGAAGGGCAGGAGAGAGCTCCCCCCTGAAGTTCTGGCAGGGTTTGCATTCCCTTAGACTACTGTCCTCTTGGCTCCAGTAACAATGGGTCCTCCCTTTGCCTTTTCAGGCCTAGGGATGTTGGAGTCTTTCTGCTCTTGTTGGTGCCTGGGAACTTCACGGTTCCTTGTTGTTAATGCCTTAACCCTGCCTACATCTTCACTGAACTCTTCTCAGTTAAACCCTTTGGAATGTCAACAGTATCTTGCTGAGACTTTGACACTTACCTAAAATCCTTCAATGCTCTGCTATCTGCGGGAAGTCCACACACCTCAGTGTAATAGAAACCACCTAGCTCTCTAGCTGCAGGTGTTGAAATGTCCTGTGTATTCCCTACACTCCGTCCTCGTGAATGGCCGAAGCACTTTCATGATTTCCCTCATCTCCATGGTTCTGTACACATTTGTCACCCCACCCCCTGAATTCTGTCTCGTTGCCTCTGACTGTGCTTCAGTGCTCCACTCACGTTTCCTCCTTTCTGGGAAGCCTCCCTCAATCCTTGCCCTCTACGTCAAGATTGAAGAAGTGCCTATTCTCTGTGCTCTTTACAGTCCCTCCATCTGTCATAAGAGTTTTGGTACTGGACTGTAATCTTTTTGTCTGCCTCCTGCTAGATTGGAGAGACTGAAGGACTATAATTACCACGTAGAAGAATTTACTGGCCATAGACTATAAAAACAGCCGTCATTAACCCTGTGATTAAAAAAGAAAGAAGATAAGATTCTGGGCAATTACATATTTAGGAAATATATTCTCTTTTCCGTTTCTCAGTTCCAAGATGTAAAGCTTTGAAGGAAATGGATTTAATTAAAACGTCTCAGTCAGACTGTTACTGCTACAATCAAAAATCCCAAGTGAAATGGAAGTATATATGGTCAACTGTGCAGGTAAGAGCCTACTTTCAAATTATGTCTTAGGAACAGGGAGTTAAAAACGTACTATTTCAAGAGTAGAAGTAGCTTTTGTATGACATAGAGCTGTGTATCAGTATGAAAGCTGCCTGGGGGATTACACACAGTAGTTCAGGGGGAAGGCTATGGGAGGGGACATTAACCTCCATACTCTTCATCAGCCCCTCTCCAACCACTCCAAGTAGATATACTATCTGAGTGCAGTGTGCTTGCTGTTCGGACATGGCTCAAGACAATACCCTGTCGCCTACTTTCCAAAATAATTGCTATCTCAAACCCTTCTCTATAGAAATTCTGAAGTTACCTCTGATCCCAGGTGTGGTCAAGATAGTAGTTACTCTTAATAGCCTAACACTTTCCTTCCTTCAGCATTTAATGAATATTTATTAAGCACCTACTAAGTGCCAGGAATTATTCTAGGCTCTTAGGATCCATCAGTGAACAAAATAGATCCCCGCTCCTGTGATGTTTACACTCTTGGGAATGGGGGTAGGGGGTAGGGTGGGGTTAGCCATAAATGTAAAAGAGAAGAAAATTATAAAACCTAGTAAGTGCTATAAAAAAAAAATGTAGAGTGAGATAAGTGGAATGAGGTGGGTGGAGGCAAGTGGCAGTATTAAAAAGAGTGGTCAGGGTCATTCTCATTGAAAAGGTGACACATGAGTAAGATCTCAGTGATGTGAGTTACCCAACAGGGTATCTGAGGGAAGAGCTAGGACATCATCATATCAATAGGCACTTGATGTTGCTTTGTACTGTTACTGATAATATATACCACGTTGGTCACTTGGTTAAGGTGTTATCTGTCAGTTTACAGTTTTACCACTGTAAAATAACTATTTTCACCTCTGTAATGAATGACTATTTTGAGGGGATAATTTGAGACTATGTATATACTCTATTCCTCATCAAACTTTCACCCCCTAGTTTTATTATCTGTTGATGATGCTTGCCTGAATCGATTATCATCGCGATGTTTATCAAATGGTGATTTTCTAATTCCATTATTCCTTCTACATTCATTGGCATTCTTCTATAAGGAAGAGTTTTACCTCCCCAATTTATTTATATCCATCTAGCTTCATGGATTGCCAATTCATTTGCTGGACTACAATTCCTTACTCTTATTATTTGTTTTGTTATTCAAATTGTCCTAGATTTGGCCAGTAGGAGCTCCTTCGAACTAGCTCTTATGTTCTTTAACTTTTGCCTGTCATTATTTGAGCACTTCTTTACCTTCTGGCAAACAAGATGTTCCCAAGCTTATCCTGTAATTTCTTAGAGGCAGCTCTGGAGTCATACATTTTCCCAAGGAGCATTCAGTGTCAGGTGTGTTCATTACTACCGGATATCATTGTCATATGTGTATATACACACCCATACTTCTATACACATGGCTGTTCCTTCCTTCCTTTCTTTCTTCTTTCATCCTGTCTATCTGTCTTCAAAAACCATGAATTCTGATCTCTCCAACACCACTGGGTTCACTCTAGTCTTTCTCCTTTCCATATCTATAACTCTCTTCTCTGATTGTGAGAAACCTGGTTCCAATTATCGTCAATATATTGATTTATTTGCCTAATCCTAGAGTAATTTCAGAGTTGCTAAGCCATACCGTTGTGAAAAACAAACCTAGTGACAAGAGCTCAGTATTTGTTTACAGTGTGTTTTATCTTTAGTTTGAGGGGTCACAGTCTACATATTGTGCTCAAAAGTTACTTGGGTTAATTCATTCCTACCCATCCCCCTTCAATATAGTTATATTATTCATTTGAAATACACTTGTTTTTATTTGTTTCCATTTCAGAGTTTTTCCTCATCCTGGTTGATTTTATTATCATTATTTTTTAGTATGTACAATATTAATATGGCTCAAAAGTCAAAACTACACAAAGGTGTTCTCAGAGGAGTGTCACTCCCCCTCATCCTTTCCCACCCAACCCATGTAGGTAATCAATCTTGTTAGTTTCTGGTATATCTTTCCTGTGTTTCTTTTTACAAAAGTAAGTGGTGATGCATATTTATAGATGGTGCTTAAAACCATGGGACTAAGGAGTGAGTTTAGACGGAGAAGAGGAGAGGACCAGCGACTGAGCCTGGGTCAGTCAGATATTAAGAGGTCTGGGAGGAGGAAGGGGCCAGCAGAAGAGAGAGAGAAGGGGCAACAAGCGAAGGAGGTGCCCAGGGAGCCCCAGGAAGTGCGACAGGGAGGAGGGAGTGATCAGCAGCGCCAGACTCTGTTGACGGATCAGATAGAATGACTGGCAATGAGTTGGCCACTCGGTTTAGCAACATGGAGGCCACTGATGACCTTGTCAAGGGCAGCCTGTTGGAAATGAAAGCCTGACCAAAGTGGCTAAAGAGAGAAACAGGGGAGAGGAACCGGAGGCTGCAGGTATTGGCAACTTTTAAGAAGAATTTTATTGCAGTGGGAAGCGAGGAAAGGGGGTGATAGCTGAAGGGGAAAATGGAGTCAATAAAAGGGTTTTGTGTGTTTTTCTTTAAGTGGGAAAAATGCCAGCATGTTTGTAAGCTGATAGGAATGGTCTCGTAGAGCGGGAAGAAGTACTGGTGGGATGTCCTTGAGTAGCAGAGGGGGATCGGATCCAGCGCACAGGTTGGGGGCTTGCCTTTAGAATGGAGTGTGTAAATCTCCTCTGTGGCAGAAATTTCCTCCGGAAATGCACAGGCCAGAAGCAGAGCATGTGCCTGCAGATGCTGACAGGTGGGGGGATATGGGGATAAGAGCCCTCCCCGTTCTCTTCCGATTTCTTCCGTTCTCCGTGAAGTAGGAAGGTTCACCAGCCAGAAGTGAGGGAGGGAGGGGTCGTTGGGGTATTGAGGAAGGAGAAGCCGTGAGGTCATCGTTGAAGAGAGTGGACGAGCGACTGGATAGGAACGTGTGGTATGATTGCCGGCAGCCTTCCGGTCCTGCTTCAGTTTCACGGTCAAGGGTTTGAAGTGAGAGCACTGCGAGTTTCTCCAGCATGATTGGTGGTGCAGATGCAAAAGTGGAATAGGTGGAGGGTTGGATTTTGCAAGTGAGTGTGACAAAGCACGAGGGGTACAAACAAGTTAAGGGTACATATAAGGGAATGCTTTATAATGGTTGATCATGGAACTTAGCTGGAAAAGAAGGGGCTGAGGACATAAGGGTGAGGAGCAGAGGAAAGGTGCTTGCTCCCTGCTGAGGTTAATGCTTGCTGGGGTCGGGGTGTTAAGGGGGGCACGCTGGAAAGATAGGAGGTGGTGGTCAGCTAGTGGGGTGCGTTTCATGCAGCCTGTATTGGGGGCTGCAGTTTGGGACTGACAAGATCAGGGTGTGGCCGCAGGCATGATTAGCTGAGGTGAGTGGAGCATAAGAGGGGAGGAGTTCAAGGAGCCAAGAGGACAGGATATTGGAAGGAGTTTTGTGTGTATCTTGTGTATATTTAATCCCAGAGACATATGACAGGAAGTAGAATTGGAGAGAGAGCAACAGAGAGCCAGGAGCTAAAATCCAAGAGAATCGGGGCATAGGTAGACAGATAATGGGTGATTTCACCTGATGCCTGAGATTCAGAGCTGGTGCTCTCTCTCTCCCCTTTTCAGGCTTGCCCTATCCTTGGACAAAGAAGAGAAACAGAGAGGGACAAAGGCAGCAGCAGAGTTGTCCTTTAATGATCCCTGGGCTGTCATCATCTGCTTAGTATTGTAGTTGGTTCTTTGCTGTGAGACTTGAGTAGGACCTGGGGTTGGGTTCTGATCCTTCTTCAGCGGGCATGGTGAGAGAAGCCTAAATCACATATGCTCAGCTGATCTGTAAGATAGAAATGCTTTTTCTCAATCACAGTAGAAGTGGTAGGTGTATAAACCCTATTCTCATTAGGTTTATAACCAAATAGTTTGCTACCTATTATTTTCTGTCTCATCCATTTTCACATGTCCCTTGGCCACAATAACCTGCTGGAAGAGGGAATTCCATCATCCACAACTCAGGGGAAGAAACATCCACTTTAAAAAGTGTCTGTGCTCCAGTGTGTGTTGACTAAACACAGATCTCTGTGTCTGTCCCTGGGATCAGAACATTGCCAAGTACCTCTGAGTGTTCTTTACTCAACCAGTCTTGGGCTCTCTTTACTCCTTTTCTCATGATTTTAAGAAGCTTATAAGAAGTTTTAACTTCTGTGTTTGTGAATTTGTTTGTTCTTGTTTTGTAGGTGAAAATTACCAGTTCAGGCCTGCTCAGCATCGTATATATCACAGAAAGATATAATTGCCAGTATCCAGAAACCATTCTGTCTATTATCAAATGTGTGATTCATAACTTTTGGACACCAAAGGAGTCTAATGATATAACCATAACCATCAATCCATACGGGGAGACTGTGTGCTTCTCTGTGAAGCCTGCCAGGAAGATATTTATCTATACAGTAAGCGTGAATCGAAATAGTAAGTCTGTTTTTATTATACTTGATTTCTGGAATCAGTTTTTCTGGAGTGACATTTCAGTAAATTGACTTTTTTTCACTAACACTGCATTGACACAAAATCTTTGTTTGTTGTGTGTCTGTGTCTTTTTTGCTCCAGTTGTGGATTTCAAACTCTTCCTTGTGTTTGTGGCGGGCATTTTCCTCTTCTTTTATGCAAAGACCTTGAGTCAGTAAGTATTCATTTTTACTTTCTTAAATTTGTGAATCAAAAAGAGTAGGACATTTTTGACCCTGTGCTGAATACTTCCACACTAGTTTGTAGGTCTTGCTTTAGATTTTGCAAACAATTGGTCTGAAGACAGTGTTTGAAGGGTTTTAAAACCAGTAACATTTGTTTGTATAGTATGATATGTACTGGTTACAGAGTACTTTCACGTGCATTATTTTGTATTACATATCAATATACATTTTTTAATACATTTATTTTATTTTAATTAATTAATTTATTTTTTGGCTGTGTTGGGTCTCTTGTTGCTGTGCCCGGGCCTTCTCTAGTTGCAGCGAGCGGGGGCTACTCTTCGTTGCGGTGCTAGGGCTTCTCATTGCGGTGGCTTCTCTTGTTGCGGAGCACAGGCTCCAGGCGGGCAGGCTTCAGTAGTTGAGGCACACGGGCTTCGGTAGTTATGGCCCACGGGCTCTAGAGCACAGGCTCAGTAGTTGTGGTGCACGGGCTTATTTGCTCCGCGGCATGTGGGATCTTCCCAGACCAGGGCTCGAACCCATGTGCCCTGCATTGGCAGGCGGATTCTTAACCACTGTACCACCAGGGAAGCCCCTATACAATATTTTAATCGATTTGATTCTCTTAACAGCTATGTGAGCTCTGGATTATTGTTCTCATTTTATAAATGAGAAAACCAACATCCGTCATTACATGAGTAGTCTTGCCAGGGCTGAAATTTATACTCAGGTTTTCTGATGCTGGGTGCCTTCCTCTCTCTTTCATTTGCACCACCTCCTAGATTTGTGTCTCTGATACAGAAGGTTGAATTTAACATATTTTCCTGATACTTTTTTTCTTATAACTTCTCTCATGAAAAAGGAATTTCTTTCCAATAATATTTTACTTCTTAACTTGCTATTCTGGCCATTGTTTATTTTCAAGTTTTTCCTTATGGCTTAAGAGAGTGTGTTTCATGTTCTCCATGGTCTTAATAAATTGGATGTTGCTTACATAGCCTGAAGAGTAGAGCTTGGACTCAGAGGAGCTGGGCTGCAGGCCTGAATCCTCCAACTGGCAGATACTGACTTGGGAAAGCCTTTAATTTCTTGGCGCCTTAGTTTCCTCCCATGTAAAATTTAGACATGGATAGCTGTTTCACAGGACTGTTGTGAGAGCATGTTAAGCTCTCAGACAAGTGCCTGCTATGTGATAGGTGCTCCAATAATTATTATTGGACCAGATTCTAAACATAGAAGATAACTCAGACATTCTGTTTCAAGTTAGTGGCAAGCTATTTACCATAAATTTCAAGTAGAGATTTCACTTTTTAAGGGTATAGGATGTAATTAAAGCTGCCATCTGAGTTTTTCTTCTTAGTAATCTTTATGACTACTGTCAAGTTAAACATGTTTCTAATACTGAAAGAGCGACTTGGCATTTAAATGGCTTTTATCTGCTTGTCTTGACAGGAGCCCTGTTTTCTTTTACTCTTCAGGGACTATGCTAGGTATTCTAATGACATTAGTCTTTGTCCTGTTGCTGGTGAAAAAGTTCATTCCTAAGGTAGGTATACCATGTACAAATGAATAAAAAAATGGAAATCATGATCTCATAAACATGAAAAATTGATTAAAATTAATTCATGTTTATTATGAAAGTTCCTAATTCAAACCATATTTCTACATTGTATAAACTGGCTTAAATTGTATCTTTTCCAAGAGATTCCATTTTTATTTATTACTATGTGTAGGCTTAAGTATTAAGTTTTGGCGATACTTTTTTTGAGACCCTTTTATTTTCTAGATAATACGTTTTTCTTATGAGTGATGGGGGCTTATTCTATGCTGAGTGCAAATTTCTCTTGGCTTAGCTGAGGAATGTCATGATGCTGAACCATTGGGGCCTTGAATAACAGCATTGCTACATCTGGGGATTTCTTCATCATTATTAGTTCCCCCAAAACACCTTCAATAAAAGAATGCCCCGCACTTAGTTGCGGATACATATATATTAGTTCATGATGCTCATGTTGTAGTTACTCTGATGAAAGCTTGCAACACCAGCATTATTTTGAGATAAATTTATTCTTTAGAACAGTGCTTCTCCAACTGTAATGTACATGCAAGTCACCCGGGGGTCCTGTTGAAATGCAGACTCTGATTCAGGAGTCTCAGCGGGCCTGAGAGTCTGCATCCCAGCAAGCTCCCAGGTGACATCGAAGCTGCTGGTGCGTGGATCAGACCTTTAACGAGACTCGAGAAGAGTGCCTTGAGTTGACTTCAGTGCAGTTTGATACAGAAGTTTTGAATACAAAGGGTTTATTTGTTTATTTCTATTTTTATGAGAGTGAATGAACCAAAAACTGTGTCATTTATTTTCTTCCACACACAGTATAGCACCTTTTGGGCTCTAATGGTTGGTTGTTGGTTTGCTTCAGTTTACGTTGTGTGGCAACTGATGGAAGATCTGAAGTGGCTGTGGTGTGAAAACAGAATATATATATTAGGTAGGTAAAGCTTTAAAAAATATGGTCTATTATTAGTAAAGCTGAGACGTACAGCCAGGGTCCTTCTTTTGACATACGTTTCTCTCCAGCATCCAAATTTTCATTTTGAACTAAGGAGAAGAACTGTTAAAAATAATATTTTATTTTATTCCCATGGTTGGTGATTTCAGTTCACTAGTTCTCATTTTAGACTATTTCTGTATGACATCCTTCTTAGTTTTCTATACTAATGATCAAAACAGCAAAAAAGCATTTGCCCTTTTTGACTGCATGTGCCTTTGAGTTGTGGTTACGCTCTAACCACATCTAAATTGTAATGAAAAAACTTCTCTAAAATGTGGCTCTTTATTTCTTTTTCTTAATTTATTCAGTATGAAAGGTGAGAAATCCTAAATATAAATGACTAATGAAAACTTGACTTTTCAGAAACAGAGACACTTATTCTTCTTGTTTGATGTTATTTTAAAAGACAAACAAAAAAGAAAAACCCAACTTTTTAAAGTGTTTTATTTGGGAAATTATAGAGAATGGGAGAATCAATTTTCTCCTAACCTCTTAGTGCCAAATTTCTCCCATAAGTCCACCCACCCAGAACAAAAGCAATCAATTCTTTGTTTCACTTGAAGGTTTTATGTTTTTAGCCCATTTTTCTTTTTACACTAAAGTATTTTCAAAGTTAATTATTGCTATTATGGTGTGTTTCCTTAAATACTTCACTAAGCATCTCTACAAGGCAAGAGCATTTTCCTCTATAGTTAAGTAACTATTAAATCTAAAAAAATGAATAGTTACATAAAATCATCTATTATCCAGGCCATGTTCAAATTTCCTAAACATCCTTGATGCTTGTTTTGTATAAGGTAGGATATAGTCCAGAATCACATTTTTTTTTTTTTTTAATATTTATTTATTTATTTGGCTGCGTCGGGTCTTAGTTGCTGCACGTGGGATTCATTGTCGCGGTGCGCCAGCTCAGTAGTTGCAGCACACGGGCTCTAGTTGAGGCATGTGAGCTCAGTAGTTGTGGCACGCGGGCTTAGCTGCCCCGCAGCATGTGGGATCTTAGTTCCCTGACCAGGGATCGAACCCACGTCCCCTGCATTGGAAGACGGATTCTTAGCCACTGGACCACCAGGAATTCCCCAGAATCACATTTTGCATCTATTGTGTCCTGTAAGTCTCTTTTAATCCATAACAGGTTTTGGGTTTTTTTTTTTTTTTTTCCATCACAATGATATGCTGAAGAGACCAAGTTGTCCTATAGAATGTGCCACTTTCTGGATTTCTCTGATTATTCCTTTGTAGTATAATTTAATTTGTTTCTCTCTCCCCTGTATTTTTTATAAGCTGGAAATTAGATCTTGAGGCTTGCTTACATACAAATGAAACACTTGGCAAAATACGTAAGAGGCAATGTGCACGTGACATTGGATCACGACAGGAGACACCACAGAATATCTCACTGTCCCTCTTTTGGTAATACAGAAACTGAGCACTGGATTACGAGGGTGACAGCCCGATCCCTCCACTGTAAAATTATATATTCATTTAGTGACTAGAAAATAAAAATTAGGAATAGCTTTTGTAGCAGACTGTGACATACACTGAGGCTTATTCCTGACCAAAGCAACTGTGATCACATTTGCCCTCTAGGACTCTGGACCAGAAAATAGGGATACTTACCTAATAATATTATAATAATTTATTATTATACATCCTTAATTATTACAAAAGTCAGCCTAATATCTCACATGGAGGGAATAACTAGCCCTAAATGCATTTTTCAACTTCATTGGAAAAAGAAAACAAAAATGAAGGTTTTCTGATATGTTCTTAGCTCTAAGTCATGGCTCGGCCGGTTTTTCTTCCCATAACTTTTCAGTTCAGCGTTATATTATGTTACATTCTTCTGCTTTTACAGGCTACGTCTTGGTAGTTGGGTGTGTCAGCTTTACCATTTGTTACAAACATGGGCCCCTCGTGGAGGAGAGGAGCAGGACCCTCCTGGCGTGGACGCTGCAGCTCCTCTCCCTACTCCTGGTCTATGCCGGCGTGGCCATTCCTCAGGTCGCCTGTGCGGTGATGCTCCTCGTCCTGTCATCCAAGGTCCTGCACTTCCCACTGCGAGCGCTCGCTTACGTGAGATGGTGCGTATCTTTTTTTAATTTTTCCATCATAAATTTGACATTTTGAGCTCTGGTTTTATTTATTTTGTGGGGGGAGTTTTTTGGACACATCATAGTTAATCTCACAGTTAACTCCACTTCATCTGGATATTTCCCTCTGAGAGGGGGACAGTCAGAGAATGTAATAAGCATCTGATCCCATCTCCGTTGCTAGTCGTCGTTCATCTGTCAGAGGTGCACCACCGATCACTAGGTACTGACAGCTCACCCAGAAGTCACTAAAATCAGTGGCAAAGTTACTTGGGCTCGGGGTTGCCTATAATTTCTACTTTCATTCTACGTTTCCTTTTTTTAGGGCCCAGGACTGCTTTAGAGGTAATTGTGCATATGAGATATGAGTTAGGGAACAGAAATGAATCACAAATGATTGAAAGTTATGATTTATATAATTCGGACTTTCTTTTTTCTTAAGTTTTAAGATAAGGCTTAAGCCTTTGGAAAGGACAGAAAGAAAGATGAGACAGCTTCTATTGTCACGGCTTTATGATGTCGTCAGTCATGGAGTCTGAGCACCTGTTTTTGTGTCAGGTGCACAGGTGAAGGAGATGGTCCCTACCCTCGAGGTGCACTTGTTGACGCGTAGGCATATGTTTCTACAGCCCTGAAGTGTTAAAGTAGGCCTGCACAGGAACTGTGGTGTGTAGAAAAAGTTCAGGAAAGTTCCTAGAGGAGGTCACTGGGCTGAATTTTAATGAATCAAAACAGCCAGATGAATAAATGTAGGAAGGGCCTTCCTGACGGGGAGAAAGCCCAGTTTGGTACCATCGCAGGGCCGGCGAGCGAGGTGGGTGTCGGCCAGGTCATGGAGGCATCGCAGGCCCTGCTGGAGAATCTGATCTGATCCTGTAACGCGGCGGAGGCAGCTGGCCGTTACGCATCTTCGTCAGTGCTCTCTGACTGCTGCCTCGACAGGGTTAGAAATCAAATGCCTGGGGCCCAGAAGGTACTGAAGGAATGAGGCCGAGCAGAGGGAAGGCAGTGGTGAGGACTGTGTGAAACTCTACAGCGTTGCCTCCTTGAAAGGGGGTCAGTTGCCATTCGGCCTGAGCTGACTGTTGCCATGTGGGAATATGGGCCTCGCCTGGGTTTCTAGAAAAGCTGGGAATGTGTATTAGAATGTAAATTCTGACACAATGTTTAAATGTTGGCAACTAATCTGAAAATAAAAATACATTCAACAAGCAAAAATCAAAGCAGAGACCATGAACATGCCTCGGGCAGTAGGAGGGGCCCATCTGTCTTCTGGCACAGAGGGTGGAGGTTAAGGGGAGGTTCCGGGGCAGGAGACCAGTCACCAGACATCACAGCAATCCACGCAAGAGGCGATGAGGGCCTGGAGTGGGGCAGTGAGATCAAGTCAGGAAGAGGGAGTTAATATTTACAAGGTAAAGTTGGCTGTGAGGAAGGAGACTCTGTGGTAACTGGTAGTTTCTGGATCTGATGACTGCATGTGTAGTGACGTCACAGGGTTAAAATGCACCAGCGACAGGGCAGGGCCCCTCTGCAGAGGATGCTGGGGAGACTGAAAGGCAGCAGGGTCGGGGGACTGATGCTGACTGCTTCCCCCTGCCCGGTCTCAGAGGTAGACAGTGACTGGGGGTCTCAGACGTCCCTCTGCCAGGAGGACAGTGGCCACTACACATCCTTCAGACCTCTGGTCCTTTGCCAGGCTTGTGGCCCGAGGAGCCCAAGAGAGAATTCCTTCCACTTTCCCTTTAAACATCCACTGCCCTGCCAAGAGCAAAGTGTGTTCTATCACCTGCACGGTGATCCTTTAATGCATTTGCTGTGCGTTCTGTTAACACAAACGTAATGATCAAAATGTATTGTAACTTCCTCAGCTTCTCATCTTGCTAGTGAGTAATTATGTGAAACATTAGGGGATAAAACAGGAACTTATAGGTTAAATAATAAACCAGAGGAAATACTTTGATGTGTATAGTACTTTCTAGTTTGCAAAGAGCTGTTTGAATATATTTTAATAATATATGGTAGCTATTCTTTTGATTATCTTTGTTGAACACTTATTATAGACCACTCACTGTGCTAAGCACTTGACACAAAATAATGTATTTCATCTGTACAGTGACCTCCTTGTTGCTTTCATTTTTTTCCATGTGAGCAAGGTGAGGCTCAGAACTGTGAAGGAATTGCCCCAGTTCACACAGTGGGTAAACCTCAAAGCCAGGACTGTGTCCCAGGCTTCTCCTCAGAGCCCAGGAGTTTTCCTCTAGGGAGACAGTCTCGGTATTCAGAAAAGGAGAAGGAAATAATGTCAGTGGTTCCCTAATTCAGCTCATCAACCACCAGACAATCAATAAAAGTTTAAAGATTTTTCAGGTCCCAAACCTCAAGAAAATGTATGTTTAAAACACCTCCTGGTAATTCTGATGCTCATTTATATTTGGGAATCTCTGGTTAAATTAAATTTTAAACCACCTAAAAACATTTTTTTAAACTCATTGGTAAGTATAACATATATGTTAAAACCTTTTCATCATTACCATTTTTATGAGATTCTTCCCTTTAGGACTTTTTTGGTTGGAAAAAATTTCCAATCATGAGCCCCTCAGCATGTAGCAGAGGAAGAATTATTATAAATGACTGTGTATACACGACCCTTGTACAGTGTTTACATCCTCTAAGATTAGTCAGAATCCCCACCACTAGGTGGAGGCGATATTCCACAAATCTTCCTGGCTTCTCTGTTCAGACTAAGAGGCAAGTGATTCTGCTAGGTCTCCATAAAAGGACATCTCAGAGGCTTGCTGCTAAGAAAATCAGCAGGGCAAGCATAAAGAAGCCAGACTTGTAATTGTCTGATTTGAAATCACTGAGGAAGAAAAATGCAATCAACATCTCTATCAGAAATTGATCCTCAAACGCCGTAGGACATTATTTCAGATGGTCCAGGAAGAGGGGAAATGTACTGTTAGGCCCAAACTACACGTTCTGTAAACCTCCGTCATGATAACAATAATATAGAATGATATAGAGGAAGTTAAGAATTATTACCGTTACTGTCGAAGAAATGTATTTTTATAAATCTTAAGGGTTGAATTGAGCAACCAAATATGGCCAGGAATCTAGCAACCAAATGCCGCCTGTTTTAGGAAAATGAAGAAATGGTTTACATCAGAAAAGCTGGTGGTTAAGTTTCTTACTGAAGACGAGTACAGGGAACAAGCCGATGCTGCGACGACCCGCGCCCTGGAGGACCTGCGCCAGGCCTGCTGCAGCCCCGGCTTCCCGTCCTGGCTGGCCGTCTCCAGGCTCCGGGCGCCTAAAACGTAAGCCCCGCTCCACTGTCCGCGACACAGCTTGGGTTGGAGTTACCGTGAAAATAACATGATGGTTTGGATCAGATACTTCAGGCTAGAAACAGACAACTTCCCTGGATAGCAAATGACATGGAAGCTGTCAGAGTCGCTTTTGCTTCAGTGCTCTGCCTCGCCCCGTGGAACTGCCAGTGTCAGAATAAATGTTGATCAGATGTGTTTCATAGGGAAGGCCATAAAGATAACTCATAGGAGAAGGGAGACGGAATGGGATGTGTCACCTGCTTCTCTTCCTACGGGGGAGAGGAAAAGTCATTTGTAAAGATCACCAAGAAAGACCTCTCTGCCCCAGCATCTTTTCCCTACTGCTTTCCCTTCTTCCTAGCTTTATCCAAACGACAGGGCCCTCAAATTAAAGATTGAAAGGGGAAAGTCTTGACACTAAAATAATGAATAAATAATACATTTAATAAGAAAGAGAGAAAGAAGGAATTAGAAAGCAGGAATGGGTATATTTGGCAGCATTAGGTGCTCCTAAGTCTGCCTACTTCTCGATCCTTTCCCTGAACGTCTAGAGAAGGATCACATAAGCCATTCCTGTTTTTACACCCACTGTGCAAATGCCATCCTCTATTGATGCAAAGTCAAATTTAATTAAAGGGGATAAGTAGCCAGGGAACATGTTATCTTCCAAATAAACCTCTCTGTGATAACATTAACTTTATTTAAAACAAATACTTACTAGGTTTGCAGACTTTGTTCTTGGAGGAAGCCACTTGTCACCTGAAGAAATTAGGCTGCATGAAGAACAATATGGCCTTGCGGGTGCCTTCTTGGAAGAGCAGCTCTTTAACCTGAGGACTCCTGACAGTCTACCTGCACACTGACTTCATTCTGGACAAGGAAGTGGGGAAGGGCAGGGATCCTATTAAAGGTGGGCAGAGCTGTGCTGGGGAACAGTGGCAAAAGCATTCACGATGGAGAAAAATCAAGTCACACTGGAAAGGAGAACTAAACTGTATTGAAGATAACTGATCCTTCTTGGACAGTTCTGTGTATTGTACTGTAGGTGGCCACCAAGATTCTGTGACAGTCATTACCACTATCCTTGAATGAAGACTTTCATTAGGAACAAAGGGATCGTGTTGATCTTCAAGGGGCCAATTAATGTGAATAGGTGCCTTGTCAACTGCAGGGCATTAAATCCTCTCTTAATCCCCAGAACCTGTGTCAAAAGACTCTGCATTGCTCTTCCTGCGTGTTATCAGTGTAAGTGCTGGAAGAGACCTGAGCTACACTGGACCAGTATCTTCCAAAGTGTAGTCCACAGGATGCTAATAAGTGTTAGTAGGTAAAGGAATCCTGAGGTCAACTAAGATGGATGCATGATTAAACAAACGTACTGCAGGACTTCTCAGAGCCTTTAATAATGCTAATGCACATTGTGAACCTCCTAAAGAGGAGAAATTGTGTGCAGCATTCTCCAGCTTAATTTGACAACAGAACCCTTTTTCATGAGATTTAATATTCCTTGGAACACATGTTTGGAAAACGCTGATGGTGGAGGAATGGAGGTTTCAGAAGGTTAAATAACTTGTCCAAGACCACAGGGCTTTTTAGAGGCAGCCCTGGGACTAGAACTCCAGCCCTACTGTTTCCAATGACTCAGGTAGAAGAAGAGACTTTTAGAAATGAGGCGCCTTGGGTCTCACAATATTCATGACTTAGTTTTTATTTTTTAATAATAGCCAACTAACTGTTTGATAACTGTGATAAAGAGAAACATTTCCTAAGGTTATATTTTAAAGTTTTAATAAGACTTTTATAGACATATATAAAGATTAGAATTTAGAATTACTTTTTACATTTTTTTGTTTGTTGGAATTGAAGGCATTTAACCTCAAGTCGACTGGTCTATTTTATTTTATTTTATTTTATTTATTTTTTTTTTACTCCTTAAATTCAGGTCTCAATAGTGTTCACACCTGAATTTCTACAACAGTTCTTTTTTTTTTTGGCTGCATTGGGTCTTTCATTGCTACACGCGGGCTTTCTCTAGTTGCGGCGAGCGCCGGCTACTCTTCGTTGCAGTGCACGGGCTTCTCATTGCAGTGGCTTCTCTTGTTGCAGAGCACGGGCTCTAGGCTCGCGGGCTTCAGTGGTTGTGGCACACGGGCTCAGTAGTTGTGGCTCGCGGGCTCTAGAGCACAGGCTCAGTAGTTGTGGCGCACAGGCTTAGTTGCTCTGTGGCATGTGGGATCTTCCCGGATCAGGGCTCGAACTCATGTCCCCTACATTGGGAGGCGGATTCTTAACCACTGCGCCACCAGGGAAGCCCCTCGACTGGCCTATTTTAAAAAATTGTTTAGTTATACGTGTTTATAACAATTTCCTACAAAACAGATTTGTGATCTTTCTTATAGAGAACAAATCATTTTTCTTCTTGTGGTTCATGATTTTAGACTCCAGAGTGAAATGAGGGACTAACCATGAGCTTTGACCCTGAGGAAAAGAGGCCAAAACATTGGTCTGAGAAAAGATCTGAACATGGCAAAACAATCCAAGGGTTAAGATGTTGCTAACTTCTCTTTAAGAATCAAACACAGGTTCTTTTGCTGTGGTGGGGCCATAAAGAGTAGCAGCATAAAGAATGAGGAATCTCCCTTTTCTAGAAGGGTTATGGAGGAGGGACACACAGATCATTTGGGCACTGCTTTACGGAAGCAAATTTAGTATAGCGTTTTTCTAAATCGTTGAATAAGAGTGTGGCTGCCTGTTTGGAATTCTTTAGATTGATTTCCAAATGATATTTTCTCTTTGAAGCAGTGTGTCAGTGTTCTACGGGTCTCTATTTTTGCCAGACACCTTTTAATATCAGGAGCTTTGCTATTTTTGTGAAATACGCTAAATTTAATCTGTGCTTTCACATAGACTTTGATATAAAAAAATCAAAGTATCTTCCATTCAGATTTATGAAGATGATGACTTTTATAAGTGTAAACAGTTGTAATAGCGTTTTTGTTACAGTTTAATCTGATTTTTATTTTTTTGTAATTCTGTTTATTGGTGCTATATTATAAACGTATCAGATGTGTTTGTGGTTGTGCTCACCAAGAGGTGGTGTGTGTGCTACAAAATGTGTGTGTGCATAAAGTGTGCAGTCTGCTGGAGTTCCCAGGGGACATCCCAGCCAAGACAGCCACTGGGCCTCACCTGCGCCAGGGTGAACAGGTGCCGAGAGTAGAAGAAAGCAGTTCCTGGTGGGCCAACAAGCTAGGTGTAGCTATTTTTATTGTGATTTTTATTGCAATAAAAATAGCTAAAGGAAGAGAAAAAGAGCAACAGGAGGCTTTGGGGATATTGTTTTTCATGTTTACTTTTAGAGGAAACCATGGATTTGTCAGTTTCTGTTACGTGAGTACTGTGAGAAGCTAAATAATTAAAAGCATTGCTTGCGATATATTGGGTGTATTTCTGTTGTGTTTATTTGAATTGGGGTTCGTTGTAGTGCTGATCATAGGTCTAGTCCCCGTCAAGCAGTGTGTATGACAGCTCCTCTAAAAGATCTTTTTTCTCTCCTTCCCTTCTTCCCTTCCCCTGTCTGTCTATCCGTCTGTCTCTCTCTCCCCCCACCCCACTCCCTCTCTCCTCTTTTTCTTCATTTAAAGGCCTTTAAACAATTTAAATGATCATTCAGTAAAATGGTTATACCCTTCACAGGTTGTTGACAGTTGGTTCTGTGCCTCATGCCACCCTAGGTGTGCAGTTGTGGAGCACAACAGAACCTTTGTTGTGTTAGTGCGCCCACGAGGTGCCTCACAGAAGCTCACTGTTGTTAGCAAGTTGGACTGTTTGACCCCAAAACATATGAGTGAGATGTAGTGTAGGTCGCCATGCTTAAACAGTCATATTCAATGTTATTTTTTTTTTTAAGTATTTATTTATTTATTTATGGCTGTGTTGGGTCTTCGTTTCTGTGTGAGGGCTTTCTCTAGTTGTGGCAAGCGGGGGCCACTCTTCATCGTGGCGCGTGGGCCTCTCACTATCGCGGCCTCTCTTGTTGCGGAGCACAGGCTCCAGACGCGCAGGCTCAGTAATTGCGGCTCACGGGCCCAGCCGCTCCACAGCACGTGGGATCTTCCCAGACCAGGGCTCGAACCCGTGTCCCCTGCATTGGCAGGCAGATTCTCAACCACTGCGCCACCAGGGAAGCCCCAATGTTATTTTTTAAAGGTTTTTAAAAAATATTATTTTTGGCCACGTCAGGTCTTAGTTGTGGCACGCGGGATCTTTCATTGCAGTGCGCCGGCTTCTCTCTAGTTGTGGCGCACATGCTCAGTAGTTGTGGTGCACAGGCTTAGTTGCCCCGCATCATGTGGGATCTTAGTTCCACGACCAGGGATCGAACCCACGTCCCCTGCTTTGGAAGGCAGATTCTTAACCAGTGGACCACCAGGGAAGTCCCTATTTTTTAAAGGTTTTAAAACACATTTTACATATCACAAAAAATGCTTTGTCAATTAGTTGTATAGTTTGCCAATAATACTTAGAGCTGAATTACAGGGGAGTGTCCATCTGACATTTAGGACAATACTTGAATTTATGACTTTTTAAATCTAGAAATTTATGAGATTTTAGATATTAAGAGGTTTGGAATAGTTGACATCGAAACATGTGGAAGAATTAAGACCTCCAGAATGATGTCAAGAAAAGAAAAAGGATCTTATATTATTCTGTATGTGATTATTCCCCAGAGTTAGAGAAGTACAATATTTAAATCACCTTTTTCTTTTGTCCAACTGAAAGAAGGATCCTATGCATAGATAACATAATAGATGCGGAATTTTGAAGATCCCCCACAGTGAGACAGGTATTTTTATCTGACCCGGGAGCCAGCTCTTTTCTGTATATTTTGGATATTAACCCCTTGTTGGTCGCATCATTTGCAAATATTTTCTCCCATTCCATTTTTCTTTCCCCCATGGGTTGTCTTTTCATTTTGTTGATGGTTTCTTTGCTGTGCAAAAACTTTTACGTTTGATCAGGTCCCATTAGTTTACTTTTGCTTTTATTTTTTTGGCCTTGGGAGACTGATCCAAGAAAATATTACTATGATTTATGACAAAGAGTGTTTCACCTGTGTTCTTTTCTAGGAGTTTTAATGGTTTCATGTCTTACATTTAGGTCTTTTAACCATTTTGAGTTTATTTTTGTATATGGTGTGAGGCAATGTTCTAATCTCATTGTTTTACATGTGGCTGTCCAGCTTTCCCAGCACTATTTGTTGGAGAGACTGTCTTTTCTCCACTGAATATTCTTGCCTCCTTTGTCACAGATTAATTGACCATAGGTGTGTGGGTTTATTTGTGGGGTCTCTACTCTGTTCTGTTGATCTATGTGTTTGTTTTTGTGCCAATACCATGCTGTTTTGATTACTGTAGCTTTGTAGTATAGTCTGAAGTCTGGGAGGGTTACACCTCCAGCATTGTTCTTTGTTCTCAGGATTGCTTTGGCAATTCGGGGTCCTTTGTGGTTCCACATAAATTTTTGGATTATTTGTTCTGGTTCTGTGGAAAATGTCCTGGTGTTCTGATAGGGATTGCATTAAGTCAGTAGATTGCTTTGGGTAGTACGGCCATTTTAATAATAATGATTCTTCCAATCTAAAAGCATGGGATATCTTTCCATTTCTTTGAATCTTCATTTTCCTTCTTCAGTATTTTATAGTTTTCAGCATATAGGTCTTTCACCTTGGTTAAGTTTATTCCTAGATATTTTATTCTTTTTGATGTGATTTTAAATGGGATTGTTTTTTTCACTTTCTTTTTTTGATATTTCATTATTAGTGTATAGAAATATTTTGCATTTTGTGTATATTAATCTCGTATCCTGCAACCTTGCTGAATTCATTTATTAGTTTTAATAGTTTTGGGGTGGAGACTCTAGGGTTCCCTGTATAGAATATCATGTCATGGGCAAATATTACAGTTTCACCTCTTCTCTTCTAATTTGGATACCTTTTATTTTTCTTGTCTGATTGCTGTGTCTGGGACTTCCAAAACTATGAGAGTAGACATCCTTGTCTTGTTCCTGAATTTAGTAGGAAGCTTTCAGCTTTCCACCATTGGGTATTGTGTTGGCTGTGGGTTTGTAGTAAATGGCCTTTATTATGTTGAGATATGTTCCCTTCTCTATCCACTTTGATGAGAGTTTTGGTTTTTTTGTGGGGTTTTTTCCCCTCAGCAAACAAAAGATCCTTTACTGAATCCTGAGTGTGAAAATCTACCATTTAGTTCATTCGCCCTTCTCCCTGTGAGATTCAATAATCCCTTGATTTGCATGGAACATTGGTGTGTCTGCTTGTTCTTGCTGTTGTGTCCATTTTGTTGTTCTGATGAGAGTTTTATCATGAATGGATGTTGAATTTTGTCAGATGCTTTTTGTGCATCTATTGAGATGATCACGTGGTTTTTGTCTTTCCTTTTGTTAATGTGGTGTATCACGTTGATTGATTTGTGTGTGTTGAACCATCCTTGTGACCCCAGAATAAATTCAACTTGATCATGCTATATGATCCTTTTAATGCATTGTTGGATTCAGTTTGCTAATATTCTTTTTTTTTTTAACATCTCTATTGGAGTATAATTGCTTTACAATGGTGTGTTAGTTTCTGCTTTATAACGAAGTGAATCAGTTATACATATACATATTTCCCCATATCTCTTCCCTCTTCATCTCCCTCCCTCCCACCCTCCCTATCCCACCCCTCTACGTGGTCACAAAGCACTGAGCTGATCTCCCTGTGCTATGCGGCTGCTTCCCACTAGCTATCTATTTTACGTTTGGTAGTGTATATATGTCCATGCCACTCTCTCACTTTGTCCCAGCTTACCCTTCCCCCTCCCCGTATCCTCAAGTCCATTCTCTAGTAGGTCTGCATTTTTATTCCCGTGTTGCCCCTAGGTTCTTCATGACCAATTTTTTTTTTTTTTTTTTTTTTTTAGATTCCATATATATGTGTTACCATACGGCATTTGTTTTTCTCTTTCTGACTTACTTCACTCTGTATGACAGTCTCTAGGTCCATCCACTTCACTACAAATAACTCAGTTTCGTTCCTTTTTATGGCTGAGTAATATTCCACTGTATATATGTGCCACATCTTCTTTATTCATTCATCTGTTGATGGACACTTAGGTTGCTTCCATGTCCTGGCTATTGTAAAGAGAGCTGCAGTGAACATTTTGGTACATGACTCTTTTTGAATTATGGTTTTCTCAGGGTATATGCCCAGTAGTGGGATTGCTGGGTCATATGGTAGTTCTATTTTTAGTTTTTTAAGGAACCTCCATACTCTTCTCCATAGTGGCTGTATCAATTTACATTCCCACCAACAGTGCAAGAGGGTTCCCTTTTCTCCACACCCTCTCCAGCATTTGTTGTTTGCAGATTTTTTGATGATGGCCATTCTGACCGGTGTGAGATGATACCTCATTGTAGTTTTGAGTTGCATTTCTCTAATGATTAATGATGTTGAGCATTCTTTCATGTGTTTGTTGGCAATCTGTGTTATCTTCTTTGGAGAAATGTCTATTTAGGTCTTCTGCCCATTTTTGGACTGGGTTGTTTGTTTTTTTGATATTGAGCTGCATGAGCTGCTTGTAAATTTTGGAGATTAATCCTTTGTCAGTTGCTTCATTTGCAAATATTTTCTCCCATTCTGAGGGTTGTCTTTTCGTCTTGTTTATGGTTTCCTTTGCTGTGCAAAAGCCTTGAAGTTTCATTAGGTCCCATTTGTTTATTTGTGTTTTTATTTCCATTTCTCTAGGAGGTGGGTCAAAAAGGATCTTGCTGTGATTTATGTCATAGAGTGTTCTTCCTATGTTTTCCTCTAAGAGTTTTATAGTGTCTGGCCTTACATTTAGGTCTTTAATCCATTTTGACTTTATTTTGGTGTATGGTGTTAGGGAGTGTTCTAATTTCATTCTTTTACATGTAGCTGTCCAGTTTTCCCAGCATAAGTTATTGAAGAGGCTGTCTTTTCTCCACTGTATATTCTTGCCTCCTTTATCAAAGATAAGGTGACCATATGTGCATGGGTTTATCTCTGGGCTTTCTATCCTGTTCCACTGAAGTTTGCTAATATTCTGCTGAGGATTTTTGCATCTGTATTCATCAAAGATACTGGCTTCTGATTTTCTTTTTTTGTAGTGTCTTTGTCTGGTTTTGGTGTCAGGGTAATTGTGGCCTCGTAGAATGAATTTGGGAGTGTTCCTTTCTCTTCAATTTTTTGGAATAGTTTGAGAAGGATAGGTATAAGTTCTTCTTTATATGCTTGGTAGAATTCCCCAGTGAAGCCGTCTGGTCCTGGACTTTTATTTGCAGGGAGTTTTTATCATTACAGATTCTATTTCACTTCTAGTGATTGGTCTGTTCAAATTGTTTGTTTTTTCTTGACTCAGTCTTGGCAGGCTGAATATTTCTAGAAATTTGTCCATTTCTTCTGGGCTGTCCAATTTGTTGCCATATAACATTACTTGTCATTTTTCCCCATTCTCTTCAACTTACGTTTTGTCCCTTAACTAATTCATATCTCCAACCACTTAATGTTTACAATGCATGTTGGAACTGAATGTCTTACTAGACAGCTTATTAGGTATAGGTAAACGTTTAACATAGCACTGTAGTTTGGGAGCATGCAATATGGTTATAGATTAATGTTAACAAAGCACTAAGAGCTAGGGCCTGGATGGGGAAATAAGACAGCACTCCCCTTGCCATGGGCTATTTGTCACACAGAAATAGTGGCAACATTTATGGAGTGTTTACTGTGTGTCGGGTATGTCATTTAACCATCAAAAGAACCTGTAAGGCAGGTACTGTAATCATCTTAATTTTACAGAGGAGGGCCGTGAGACCCAGAGAGGTTACTTAATGTGAGTTCTCACTGGCAGAACTAAGACTCAAATCCAGACAGTGGGGCTCCAGAGCCGGCAATCCTGACCCCAGCACTGTAAGGTCCTTGGGTTGCCATCTGAAAACTGGGACCTCCCCGGAGCCACGGTGGGGCAAGTGGTCCTGTATTAGCTGCCCGAAGCAGATGGGAGTTGAGTGAGAGTAAGGTGCCCACCTGGACTGGCTCATTTCTTCCCCATTCTAGACATCACCAAGTTTCCAGTTACTCTCTTATCTTAAACTGGCAGTTTGTCCTCTCATAAGGTAAATTACTTAGTGATTTGAGAACCCACTCCCCTTTTCTCTCACCCCTTTATTCTGTTCCCATCCAGGCACTGACCTCTCTCCCATCTGCCTGATGGTTTGGAATTTTTGAGCCAGGTATTCTTAGAGCTTTGCTGAAATGACACAGGAGTGGTTTGGGGCTTCAGAAGTAGCTTTGTCTTGTCCCACTGCACCCAAGGAGAGAAAAATTTCTGAAGGGAAAATCATCTTTTATTTGCTTGCAGTCAGCTCTGTCACAGCATGCCCCCATCTTCACAGAATAACGTTAATTTTAGGGTCCAGCCTTTCACAATGAAGATGAGAAAACTAAGACCCAGAGATCTCCCAAAGGTAATTTCTTCCTCTGTTCCTGCACTGTGTAGTATGGTAGCCACAAGCCACAGATGGCTGTTTAAATTTAAATAACATGAGAGGGACTTCCCTGTTGGTGCAGTGGTTAAGAATCCACCTGCCAATGCAGGGGACAGGGGTTCAAGCCCTTGTCCAGGAAGATCCCACATGCCGCAAAGCAACTAACCCCGTGCACCAGGACTACTGAGCCTGTGCTCTAGAGCCCGCGAGCCACAACTACTGAGCCCGCATGCCACAACTACTGAGCCCACAAGCCACAACTACTGAGCCCGCATGCCTAGAGCCCGTGCTCTGCAACAAGAGAAGCCACCGCAACCAGAAGCCCGCACACCACAATGAAAAGTAGTCCCCACTTGCCACAACTAGAGAAAGCCGGCGCACAGCAACAAAGACCCAGCGCAGCCAAAAATTAATTAGTTAAAAAAATAAAATAAATAACATGAGAAATCTAATTCCTCAGATGCACTAGCCACCTTGTAAGCACCTAATAAGCCACCTGTGGCTAATGGCCACCTCACCTGACAGCACTGCTCTACGAAGCTGTTGCCTCAGGATACTGAGCAGTGGGTGTGTCTGCTGGCCCTTCCCAGCTCCCGTGGCACTGGTCTTCAGAGTCCCTGCAACCTCCAAGTTTTCTCTGCAGGGTTGCCAGACCTTCTGCGTTATCTCCAGAGTGGCACTCACGACTAACAGAGCAGCAGGAGTTTGAAGGCGCTGGATTTCTGTGTATCTGGGAATAGCTAGCGATCCTAAATGGAACTGCAGCCACACAGGGTGAGTATCAGACACACAAGGTAAGGGTGAGAATGGCCGGGGCTGCTTTCAGCCTTGCTCTACCACAACAGAAGCAGAGAGTGGCCTCCCCGCCTCCGGGGGTTGGAGAAGGTCCTGGGTGGACCTGCCCTTAGGCATCAGGTGGGTCTGAGTTTGAATCCTGGCACTGTGACCTTGTTCCCATAACGTAAGCTGAGTTCAGCTCCAAAATCCTCATGTTAAAAGAGGGGATAGTGATATGTATTACAAAACGATAATGTCATCAGCACACACCAAGCACCCAGTAACAGTGGGTGTGGCTCTCTGTTTCCTGGAATCATTGCTGAACTCCAGATTGGCTGCAAGGAATACCACTTAAATAATGGTCCCAGCACCAGCAGTAGCCTCCACGCCCAGCAGTCTTGGAGGAACGGCAAATCAGAGGGGAGCACTTAGCCAACTGTCTGCTTTGTGTGGCCCGTGACAAGATTAATAAGCCAGTAAGGCAGCGATATTCTTTCTATGAATTCCTTAGGCTTTTCACGAGGTTTGTTGGCTGGTGGAGGTATATGTGTTATTGTCATCTATTATTTCTACTTAAGGCCTTGAGTAATAGTTTAATAAATAGTAACTAACCTCTTTGGATCCACATGAGCTCAGCGCTTTGCGTAATTCACTTTTTCTACAATTATGGGGAAAAGCATATGAAACAAGTCATTAAGGTTGTGATTACCGACCTGGGCTTTGTGACCTCCCTGGGTATTTCCAGGGGATCTCAAAAGGGATTAGAAAATTCTCAAATCAAAATTTAAGTTGAATTTGCTTTAATTTTTTTTTTAAATGGCACTTTGAGGACAGGAGGAAGTCACAAAGTCCACAAACCCATGAAGGTGTCTGCTCTAAAAGGCTGGAAATTACTGCACTGTTTAATCACCTCTCACAGTAAATGTCTCATAACAAAAGGCCTGTAGAGTTTGATCTCATTCATTACAGAGTGAAGGACTTTTATTTGTTTGGTCACATCATTATCATTTAAGAAATACTTAAAAATGGTATTTATTTTTATTTCAACATGTCAACTGTGCATTTCCAAAACAGCAGGCTTTTCAGAGGAATAAATCAGAACTGTAAACACAAGACACAGTAGAAGTTTTTTGACTTCCTACAGTCAGTTTCACAAATCCACATACTGTACATTCATAGGTGAGGTTCAGCTTGTCACCCATTTCTTTATTTCTATAATTACATAAGCATAATAAATACATCTGATTTTTAAAGGTCACTTAAAATGAGTCATGATAATTTACAGTACAGTACATTTCAGTTCAAGTGCAAAAATAACTATTTGCTTAATTCTATTTCTTCCCGTTATTTTGTTTTTAAGCTGTGTTCTGTGGTGAAGCTAGATATCCAAGTGTAGACTTTCTTCTTCCAGATGCAGTTGTGGGCAGAAGTATGGTATCGTGGAGAAGCCCTCACTTTATAATTGGTCCTGCCTAATCATAGTCAGAGAGTAAGGTGAGTTGCTCATTTTTTAACTCTGTTCTTTTCTTTCCTCTCTCCTGTGCTCATCCACAGTATTGTACACACTATATAATTGACCTTCCTTCAGCTAAAGCAATGTTCCCTTGTCCACAGCCCTCCCCCAAGGCTTCCTATAACCTCAGCTTTCATTTTTAGCAGCAAGCTTTATGCATGAGTCACCCGGCCATTGTCCTGACTGTAGCTGTAATATTTACAGTAGCATGCCCGTATCTGAACTGTCCAGTGTCTGACTGTGTCTTCATGGGAAAGAATATACTGAGATTTGTTTCTTTAGTCATTGGAAAGTGTACTTACTTCTTATTTCTGTCTTTTCTATTCCTGGTTTCCTATTCACCACCTTTTCCCCTCACCAAAAACAAAAAAACTGAACCAGTATGTAATTTTTAAAAATTGTATCCCTTCCCCAGGCACTTAAATCTTATAATGTTATTTGTAAGTAGTACTGCTTAATTAAAGAAACGCTTAGGAATTCAGTGATTTTGTGTGTTTGTTTTAGTCCATCAGCTAATTAGAGCCCAAATCACTATAAAGTTGTAAATAGTGATAGAGGCTATTTACAGTATCAATATATTTAGTAAACCCTTGTCTATCAAGCCACAGGATACTAAGTTGGTTGGTTTATTTCAAATATTCCCTCCTCTGGTCTTAAAGCCCATTTAAAACAAAAGGCATTTTAAAGCTCAGCTTAGCTTGCAATAGTCAGTAACAGCTTTTGCCACTCAGAGAATTGACTATTTTCATTATACACCATACCCATATAAAAATACATTTGCTAGAGATACGCCAAGTTTCTGATGAAACTTTTTCCTTTTTTTTTTTTTTTTTTAAACAAAAGCATAGATGCCACTAACTTTTATCTGGTTACTTTTAAAATACGTCTTAAATTTTTTTTTAATTGTTCTCTTTAAGAGAAACAAAATTATAGATGTATTCTGTATCTTCCCAGTTTGCATTAAGAACCAAATAATTAGGATAAATAATCAGAAGAGGGAAATTATATCAGCATTCACCTTGAAACACTTTTCTTTCCCTCCACACATTTAGTGTAACTGCTGGTTTCGACGCTTACTGCCCTGGCAGAGAAGGCCTGTAGCCCTTAACCTACCAATCCAAGAACTGAACGTCCTCACCGAGATCCATTTTCCTTCTGTGACTCCAGTGGGACTACGGAAGTTGACCTATTTCTGCCAATGTGTACTGTAGCTTCTACATGTGTGAGTGTGTGTGTGTATTTCTGCGTTGATGAGTTCAGGTGTTCAGCAGCGTACGTGGTGCTATGCTCCTCGAGGTGCGCCCTCTGTGCTGGCAGAGGAGCCCAGTTCCATGCAGGGTGTGAGACGAGCAGGAGCCCTCAGTGTCCCCCAGAGGCAGGCCGAGCCTGCTGGTCCTCAGCCTCCTCCCTGCGCGGGTCTCCACTGGGGTGAGCGGGGCTGCTCTGCGTCTGAGATGCTGCTGCTTGAGGGGACGGCTGGTTTCTCGATGGGTCAGAGGGAGGCTCACACGGCCCAGGCCGGGCTCCACCAGCTGGAGAAGCTTCCCGATCCTCACTGGTCCCCTGGAAGGAAAAAATAGGAGGTGCCCCATGGTCAATGCTAGCAAACTTTTTATATGCTTTCCAGTAAGATATAGGAAACATGGGGAGATCATCCTGAAGTATAACCACTTCAGGAAACAAGTAACAGAGGAATAAGGATAGAATGTCTTACCTTTCATCTCCTTTCCTACGTGCAACTGTCCAAGCCGCATGAAAAACACAGACACTATAAGCAGACGTATCTTGTGGATAAAGGAACGTTACTACCAACATGCCTGTTACTCCTAGGAGAACAATTTATATCAGCACATATCTACTGGGCCCCCACCAGCCATTGTGGCAAGTCACTGGGCAAGCGGCACGGAACGGGAACTCAGGCCACTTGCTAAGACCAGAGAATTCAAGGCTGGAAAGCACCTTGTCCAACAGGAAGTGAGGAAGGCATCCTCAGCCTCGGAGACAGGGCCAGGAAAAGAAGGTCCTGAAATTGAGTCCTGATGTATAGTTGGGATTTTAAAGTACACACTAAAAGTTAAATAAGAGAGAACATCCACGTAAAAAAAGTAATGTAAACAAGCACGTATGTAACCCACTGGCTTGAGTAACTGAGTACCTATCACTCCAGCACATCACCTGCAGCATGTCTGTAAAATGCCACACTCCTGATTTGTAAAAATCAGGAAACATTTCTTTTTTAATGGATTTTCCTCTGAATTAGTACCCATCACTTCAAAGAGCTGAGCACCAAAAAAGAAAAAAAAAAAGTTTTATTTCTGTAATTAATTCTAAACTGTGAAAGAAAAAATATAAAGACTTCTTCATAAAAGTAGCTAAGCCATACCAGCCAGGTTTTATTAATCTTAATATATCAGAAAAAATTTTAATGATACTTACGCCTAATAGGCTTCTGTGAATACAAGGGTGAGTATCCAAAGTAATGAAAACACAGCCATTCAGGCAGAACTCATCTTTCCTCCTGCATCACCTCCTTGTTTCACATCCTTTATATGCTCCTCCCACCCTGATATCTTCCTTGACTTGTGAACAGAGGATTTGTGAGTTTATTATCTTGACAAACCAGTAGGATCATACATGGACTAGAATGCATTCTGGTTATCAGCGAAGAATCAGATTTGGTTTAAATTAGAGAAATATTACATGTCAGTTTACAAAATTATGATAAATTTAATTAAGGTAGTTCAAATTAAGGAAATTACTCAAACTACTCAAAGTCTTTCCCCTTTATTTTTTTCCTCCTGTGTCCTCTGCAGCTACTCTAGATATAGAGCTGACATGATTCATCAAGTGAAAGGGAGTGATTAATAAAAACAAAGGGAAGTAGACTCATTACTTTGGCCAAACTGTTCATAGAAGTCACGCTTAAACATTTTCCAAAAGTATTATATAGCTTCAGTTACAATTACCTACAGTGTTTTTATCCATGCGATTCGACGCTACTCAGGAGAGACCACACCTCTAGGGACAAGAAAAACCACACTTTTTATCTTTCAGGTGAGCCCGCTAGCAAAACCACATTTCCACTGAGTTAGGTGTCCTGTCAGACCCATTTAGTGGCCTCAGAGTATTACTTAATTGATCAGATATTTATTGAGGTCCTATTATATAGAAAGTCCCCATTAGAATTTTTAAATTACAGAGATTAATATATATAATTCACCAAGGCAAGAACCATATATCCACACTGTTAACTCATGTCCACCAAAACAGACATTTCAAAGAAATATATAAAATCAGAATGGATTTATTTTCTTCCTTTCAAGAGGTACTGTCTTCTCTGTGAGGCCTTCCTGAACCCCATAAGGCAGAATTTTCCCTCTATGGAACCTTGTATACACCTCTGTAATACACTTGTCACAAAGCACTGAAATTATTTGTCTGCATGTCTATTTCCCCCACCAGACCTCCCATAAATCTTGTTGAATGAATAACTGAATAACTGAAACAACTGAGCCTGCTTAAGGCAGGGCAGCAGAGGAACTTTTTACCTGTAAAGGCTGTATCTCAGAAGCACGGTTGTCTCTTGTTAGCTGCATCATCTCTTTAATTTGGTAGAGCGCGTAAACAAAGGTCACCCAGGGAGAGGAGCTGACCCCCCAGGCTGGCTTGTTCACATCCTCCTGTTCTTCCTGGTGCTTGGTTTTCTTGGGTGGAAGTCTGGGCTCAACGCGTGGCAGAACATCTTCTGTCTGTTGCTGGACCAAGTCGATGGTTGCTATGGGAACGGGACTAGAAGGAACAGGAATCCTTTCTGCCAGCATCGTCTTGTCTGGAGAGAAAGCCATGTTTAAATCATTTCTCAGAGTTTTTACATATTTAAACAGATATATGTATGTATGTATAAATAAATAATAAAAACTGAACAAATGGACAACCTCGATAAGCCCATTCTAGTATGCTTGGGAATGTTGATACGTTACTGTGTACCAAGGGCGGCTTCTCTACTTGGCGCAAGTACTGAGCAAATGAATGTGATGTTTACCTTCCAGGGTCTCCTTACAGGGCTTAATAGACATTAACTTATATTTATTTATGAAATGTATTGGTTCAGTTAACGTATGTAACATCTGTGGGGCATAGGTTATAGTGAATGTTGCCTTTAGGCCCACTTATGGGATTGAGATTTTAAAGATAAGCATCAAAATAGGAAAAATCACACAGTAGCTGCTTTTATTGGCCTTTTACTGAAGGCATGGACTAAGCTGCATAAGAGATATATCTAGTCAGGATTATAAAAGAACAAGAATAAGAAAAGTCAGTACTGGTCTTTCTTTCTGAGTAACTTGTTGGAATTAAAATCTGTCTCTGGGGTTTCTGTAACTAGTTAGTTTTTCTCCTAACAGAAGCACTTCGGGTACTTGAGGCAAATGCTCCTCAAAGGACAGGACACCACAGAAGATGAGCCCTGTTCCAGGACCCAAGAGCTGAGAAAGAATATTTGTCTTAATGGTTGGCTTTCTTCATTGAAAAAAAAAAGTTGATTCCCCCAAAAAGTTGAAAGCTTGTTCTCATCAACACATTATATTGGATATAACGTTCTTTCTGTATAATACTTTTAAGAAGGCCATGCCTAATTAAGGGACAACTTCAAATTTAAGGTTTAGACATTTTTATCAAATGAAGGTAAAAGCATAGAGATTAATACCACTTCCTATCCCTAATAGTAAAATTACTGTATAATCCTATATGTATTTGATTTAAATTTTAAATCTCTTTAGAATACCAGAGAAATTTAAAACCAATACCTTCCCCAGTACCTTGTACCATAAAGCAAAACAAAAGCAAGCTGCTTAAAACAACCAGTATTCTTTTCAACATAGCAAGTGGCTTCTCTCCAGCAATGGTGCACATGAGTTCACTGATACACCACTGAGAAAATCTAGCCATGCAGGTCTGTGGTACACTCTGTTTCCACCTCTGGGTTTCTGAGGGGTGTGTGTAGAATCCCCCATGGCTTCAACCTTTAGAACCATGAGGGAGCAGTGCACGTGTTTACCTTCTTCCTCATCTGGCACTGCCAGCCACTGGATCAGGGCAAAGAGCAGGAGGATCACCAGGCAGGCCATGCCGATTCCTCGGAAGGTTGCAGCAGCCCCTGTGGAAACAGGCAGCACTCCATAGAGTGATTCCCGGAAAGACAGGCAGCCCTCATCCAAAACTGTCAATGTTCTAAAGTTCAGTGCAAAGGCAGCAGAGCAAAGAATGGCAAATGGCCATTAGCTTCCTATAGTAGGAAAAGCACAGGTCTGGGTAGGTGTCAAGAGATCCAAGTGCTGGTACTGGATATGTCATTGATCAAATTTTAAAACTGCATTTATAAAATAAAGGACTGTCTCCGAGTGCCTTTTTAAAATTCAGTGGTGCTCTCTTCATAAAGACCATTTACCTAACTATATATTAAACAACCTTATTAATCTGTAATTAGAACAGCCGAGCTCAGGTAGTGCTATAAATTCAGACATCTCTGAGCCCACCTTCTAGGGACCTGAATAGTCAAGATTCCTGGAGCAGAATAATGCCATCTCCACCTCAGCCCCGCCCTTGTATTTCCAATAAGGGAGATCTGACAGGGCAGACAGACTGTGTTATCACAGATGCAGTGACATTACCAAAGCCAGTACATAGTTAGATTTTTTTGGTTCAAAATCTCCTGATGGAACAACAGTGATGAGCTCTCTTTCCTCTAGCATTATTATCAGCAGGTTTAGGGTACTTTACTTCAAACCAAAAGCACATGTGATTATTCATTTGTTTGGCTCCTTTGAGGTATCCGTGTAGCATCGCATTAAGCTGTCAGAGAAGCGTGCACGGTTACAAGCTGGCTCTAATCATCTTAACTACTGAAGCATACTGCTCTGCAATTTTGACTACCATGAAAGCTAGAAAGAGAATATATGAACAATGGAGTTTAGCTTCTGGCAATCTTCAGTAATAATTTGAGTGTTTACTGAGGGGTTGCTAAAAAAATTTGTAAGTTTTCATCAAAGAAGAAAGGGAAAAAGAGAAAACCATTCTTACCAAAATAATTGACTAACACGCCTCCGATCATGGCTCCACAACCTCTCCCCAAACCCAGATGAAGGCCCTGCAGGATGCCCTGAGCAGACGTCCTCAGCTCTGGGGGAACCGCGGCGCTGAGATAAGAAATGCAGGCTGCCCAGATGGCCGCGTGTGTCACTCCTGGAGAGGAAGAGAAGCGGACAGGGTGACTGATCAGCACTCCTTACATTACTCTTTTTTGGAACATGAGTTATTTACTTAACTAGATACATATATATATATATACACACACACACACACACACACACATATATACCTAATAAAGATAAATATTTTATTTGTGGTAAAATATACGTAACAAAATTTATCGTTTAAACATTTTTAAGTGTATGGTTCAGTGGCTTTAAGTACATTCACAGTGTTGTGCAACCATCACTACCATCCATCTCCAGAATTTTTTTATCATCCCAAACTGAAATTCAGCACCCATTAAACAATATTATCTCCAGGCCCTGAGAAACAGCATTTACCTTGTCTATGAATATGACTGCTCTGGGTACCTCATATAAGTGGAATCATACAGTGTTTGTCCTTTGGTGTCTGGCTTATTTCACTTAGCACAATGTCTTCAGAGTTCATCCATGTTGTAGCATGTGCCAGAACTTCCGTTTTAAGGCTAAAGGATATGTAGCCTTGTAACGCTGTTTATCCATTCATCTGTTAATGGACATTTGGGCTGTTTCCACCTTTTGGCTATTGTGAATGCTGCTGCTGTGAACACTGATGTGCAAGTATCTGAGTCCCTGCTGTCAGTTCTTTTGGGTATATACCTAAAAGTGGAATTACTAGCTCATATGGTAATAATATATTTAATACTTTGAGGGACTGTTTTCCACAGTAGCTGCACCACTTTACATTACTACTAGAAATGCACAAGAGTTCCAATTTTTCCACATCTCACCAGATGTTATTTTCTGTGTTTTTTTATAATAGCAATCCTAATGGGTATGAAGTGGTATCTCATTGTGCTTTTGATTTGCATTCCCTAATGACTAGTGATATTGATCATCTTTTTATGTGTTTTTTGGCCATTTGTAAATCTTCTTTAGAGAAAGTCTTTTGTCCATTTTCAAATTGGGTTGTTTGGGTTTTTGCTGTTGAGTTGTCAGAGTTCCTTATATATTTTGGATATTGACCTCTTACTGGGTACCTATTTTGACATAAAGAACAGATGATATATAGATCAATGGAACAGAATAGACCCCAGAAATAAACCCATGCATGTAAAGTCAATTAATCTACAACAAAGGAGGCAAGAATATACAGTGGAGAGAAGACAGTCTCTTCAACAAGTGGTGTTGGGAAAGCTGGACAGCTACGTGTAAATCAATGAAACTAGAACACTCCCTCATGCCATATACAAAAAATAAACTCAAAATGGTTTAAAGACCTAAATGTAAGACATGACACCATAAAGTTCCTATAAGAGAATATAGGCAAAACATTCTCAGACATAAATCGTAGCAATATTTTCTTAGATCAGTCTCCCAAGGCAAAAGAAATAAAAAGCAAAAATAAACAAATGGGACTTGATCAAACTTAAAAGGTTTTGCGCAGCAAAGGAAACCATCAACAAAATGAAAAGACAATCTAAGAAATGGGAAAAAATGTCTGTAAATGATGCAGCTGACAAGGAGTTAATATCCAAAATATATAAACAGCTCATACAACTCAATATCATAAAAACAAACAAGCCAATCAAAATACGGGCAGAAGACCTAAATAGAAATTTCTCCAAAGAAGACATACAGATGGCCAACATGCACATGAAAAGATGCTCATCACTGCTAATTATCAGAAATGCAAATCAAAACCACAATGAAGTATCACCTCACACAGGTCAGAATGGCCATCGTTAAAAAGTCTGGAGAGGGTGTGGAGTAAAGGGAACCCTCCTACACTGTTGGTGGGAATGTAAATTGGTGCAAACACCATGGAAAACAGTATGGCGTTTCCTTTAAAAGCTAAAAATAGAGGTACCAATCCCACTCCTCGGTATATATCCAGAAAAAATTCTAATTTGAAAAGGTACATGCACCCCAACGTTCATAGCAGCACTGTTTACAATAACCAAGACACGAAAGCAACCCAAGTGCCCATCAACAGATGATTGGCTTAAGAAGATGTGGTATATATACATATATATATATATATATGTACATACACACAGTGGAATACTACTCAGCCATAAAAAAAGAATGAAATATTACCATTTGCAGCAACATGTATGGACCTAGAAATATTATACTTAGTGAAGTAAATCAGACAGAGAAAGACAAATACTATACGGTATCACTTATATGTGGAATCTAAAAAATAATACAAATGAATCTATATACAAACCAGAAACAGACTCACATAGAAAACAAACATATGGTTACCAAAAGTGAGAGGGAGGGCAGGAGGGGTGACAAATTAGGAGTATGGGATTAACAGATACTAACTACTATACATAAGTAGATAAGCAACAAGGATTTACTTATAGCATAGGAAATTATATTCAGTATCTTATAACAACTTATAATGGAATATAATCTGAAAAAAATATAACTGAATCACTTTGCTGTAATCTGAAACCAACACAGTATTGTAAATCAACTGTACTTCACTTTTAAAAGATTATTTCCCATTTTTTCCATTATAATTAGCACTATGATTAACATTTTTGGAAATACAGCTTTTTACATATCTTATTTACATTGGCTATAATTCTACAAGTGGGGTTAATGATTCAAAGGATATAATATTTTTTTTGCCTTTTAATATACAGCTCCAATTTGTTTTCCAAGAGTGTAGAGACTATTTACAATGCCTCATTACCAGTTTCATTATATCTTCACCATTTGTTGGCAGGGAGGGGAGGGTAAAGATAACAGGTGAAAGAAAATTTGATCATTATTTTAATGTACAGCAACTGTGCATTGTATGAATTTAAATCTTTATTAGAGCACTGCTTTAAGTGTAATAGGAAGAGGGACTTCCTTGGTGGTCCAGTGGTAAAAGAATCCACCTTCCAATGCAGGGGACGTGGGTTCAATCCCTGGTCGGGGAACTAAGATCCCACATGCCGCGGGGCAACTAAGCCCATGCACCACAACTATTGAACTCGCACGTCCCAGTGAGAGAGCCCACGTGCCACAAACTACAGAGCCCACATGCCCTGGAGCCCGCGTGCCACAACTAGAGAGAGAAAACCTGCATGCCACAACTAGAGAGAAACCCGAGCAGACTGCATGCCATAACGAAAAAGATCCCACATGCCTCAACAAAGATCCCGTATGCCACAACTCAGACCCAAAGCAGCCAAAAAACTAATAAGGAAAATAAATGTAATAGGAAGATATTGTCACAACAGGTTTTATAGATAGCTGGAAAGGATTAAGAGATCATCTGGTTCTGCCTAGATTAAGTCTTGGACTTGCTTCCTGAAAAATAATCTCATTTGGAGATAATATCATCAGAAATTCTTAACCTATGTTTTGGAAAATTAAACTGAAAGATTAATATTCATTTAAGATTTAATCTGACATTAGTCTGCTTCTGGCCAAAATGGAATAACAGGGACTGGATTTACTTCCTTCTTGAAAAAACAAACAACTGGACAAAATATATGAAACAATAGTTCCCAAGACACTGGCCATCACCAATAAGGACAGTGATCTCAGAGAGACGGGAAACAATGAGGAGCCCCAGCTTACTGCCTGGTCAGAGTTTGAAAGCTGCAGGGCACAGAGGGGGAACCGGTGAGTTGAGGAGATGGAGCTGACAGTCTGGGGAGACCAAGGCAGCTGGAGCTCCAGGTCAGAGTATCAGAGAGGAGAGAGTTTCACAGAAACTCCAGAGATCTGCAGATGGTTTCCCTCAAGTATTCAGCAGAGTACTGATTAGCAAGAGCGTGTATAGAAACTATCCAAAGCCAGGGAAAGAACCACCCAAAAGCATTACAGAAAGCATTCCTCAGAACCCATACAGGGCTGGGAATAATACCTGTTTCCACCAGCCAAACTGGAAAAACTCATGATTCCTGGGATTGGTAGAGTACTCAAAAGGGTCTTGTGTTAGTATTATGAAAGAGTTAGCCCTAGTTTAAACACTGCTCTGGTACCATCTAAGTAATGTTTAAAAGCAAGACTCAAAAGGATCACACTAGTTCCAAGTAATCTAGTTGTGTCCCAGAACAAAGCTCAAGAGTATTTGTAGGAATACAAAAATATCCAGCACCTAACAAGGTAAAATTCACAATGTCAGACATATAATCAAATTACCAGGATGATTTTACTTAAGTAGATCCATAATAGAATAAACACTATTTTCACTGGGTACATTAGATTATATGCCCTATAGTAAACTGAGAAATATCAAAATAATTTTTCTTATATGTTTCAGTAATAATTTCAAGTAGGCTGTTTTTTAACTAGAAAGATGGAAGAGGCAGTATGCACACTTAATTAATTTCCACAGAATTCAAATGAAGTATTTGCTTTATCTGACTAAACAATTGCAGTACTTTAGATAATGCCAGCCTTCTCAGAATTGAATAATGCCTGGAGAGAGTCTTAACTGTAAATGTGGACACAGTAGTACACAATTAAAATATTATATATTTTAAGGAATAGATTATTAAAGATGCTGCTAACTCCATTTCTTTTCAGATATGCATAGTTTTTCATTAACACTAAGGAAGAAACTCAAAAATATTATGAGAAATAAAATGAAATTTATTCAACATTAATTAGATTCAATAGTAACATCCAGCATAGATTTTGGAAATTATTTCTTAAAGGTGAATCATCAAAGACCTGAAACCACATCAAATGGTTGTCAATTAACTTTAATGGTGATACCAAGTCTATTGTTATGTCTGTGTTTGAGCAATCAATTACAGAATTTACAAGTAGGCAAAGATGGGTCTATGTATTTATGTGACCAAAACAGTAACAAATATATTTTTGCTATAATTCTAGATCAAATATAATTCTAGCAGTTATTCTCTTAAATGTGAAGGCTTGGACACACACAAAATCTTCCAATAATAGGGTTTCTTTTTTTTTTTTTTAATTCTAAGGGTTTTCTAAACCTTTGAGTCTTCTAAGATAATTAAAGCATTTTCCAGCAGGATGACTTAAATTAGGATACTTTTAAACTATTGTTAAAATTTGTTGGCTGGTATTAAGTGGCAGTTATAAAAGATTCTCTGTAGTTAGAATTCCAGAGTTTCCTCCTTGCTTTTTTGGGACTGATTAGATCACTGGAAACTACATTCTTTAAAGCAACTCAGGGCATTAACTGAAGGGAAAAATAGGAAAGCATTCAGTAAAACATTTTTTCTCTGGTACTAAAAGCAGAAGAATGAAAGCCATTTGGCTTGTATGTTCCAACATTTTCCAGGGTAGATGTAGAATTAAAATTGGTTTCTCTGAAATACCTTTATTTCAAAATATCATGTAAATAGAAGAATCCATATTACTTCCTAGAAAAGAACTAGCGAATGTAAATCCACAAGAGGGGATTGGGTTGATAACAATACCTTGTATACAAATGACAACTGTGGAGTTTTGGTTCTTGTTCTTAAACTTGAATATGCAACCTAGTAATCATATTAATAATCTGAAACTCTTGCCAATCTTTTTACTACACTTGTGTTCTGGTCCTCTATAATAAAGCAATCTAGAAATCTAAAAAAAAAAAATTCCATCATTTTCCGTATTTGTAAAATTGTATTTTAAGTATAAAACAACTTTCCTTTAAAATTTAGAGGGTAGGGCTTCCCTGGTGGCGCAGTGGTTGAGACTCTGCCTGCCAATGCAGGGCACACGGGTTCGAGCCCTGGTCTGGGAAGATCCCACATGCCGTGGAGCAACTAGGCCCGTGAGCCACAACTACTGAGCCTGCGCGTCTGGAGCCTGTGCTCCGCAACAAGAGAGGCCGCGATAGTGAGAGGCCCGCGCACCGCGATGAAGAGTGGCCCCCGCTTGCCACAACTAGAGGAAGCCCTCGCACAGAAACGAAGACCCACCACAGCCATAATAAATAAATAAATTAATTAATTAAAAAAAAAAATTTAGAGGGTAAAAGATATCATAAGCAGAAAAAAGAAAATGTTTCTACTTCTTTCCCTTTTATTAGAGAACTGTGAAAAAGGAGTAGATGATTATTCTCTACATGATGAAATAAATAAGCAAATGTATTGTGTCACTGGTAAATGTGTTTACCCTAGAGCTATACCTTTTTAAACCTTTTAGTATGAGGTAACTAAGTTGGTGGATCAAACAGTAAGAATAAAAGGATGTTACCTCTGTGACTGACAGTAGTAACAAAGGCACATGAACTGACTCTCCTTGCAATATGTTATTAACTCTTCCTTGGCTACTTGTTACAAAACTACTGATAATTTTGAGTGGCAATTCAACACCATATCTTAACTGACAACAAATAACGCTCAAAGACCACATAGGTCATGGAAACTTCGCTTCTCAGTCCTTTCTTACCTTTACTGGGGTCCCTCGGGATTACCTTCAAGGCTAACAGAAACTCAGAGATATTTTCACACCACCTACTGCCAAGACCTTAACTGTTTGTGAATACACTACATTTGAATAACCTAGAACCATTAGAAATAATTATGATTAACATTTAATATCTCTCATTAATAACATTATTATAGCAGCTTACTCTACCAGGAGCTGTGCTACGTATTTTACATAGATTATCTCCTTTATTCTTCCTAGTAATAGGTACCATTTTTTTCTTCATTTTCCAAAAAGGCACAGAGAGATTAAAGTGCCTTGTTCAGAGTGACACAGACAACAGGGTAGTGGAACAGGATTTGAACCCAAGGTGTCTAAGCTCGGAACTTCAGTGCTTAAGTACTATACTATACATCCTCATAACCACTGTTAAAAGTATTCTATAATAAATGTAATCATCTAATTTGAGAGGTTTTCTTGATAACATCAAACATGCCCAATAATCTGTCAATTTTTTTAAAATGTACATTCTTACTACCTTCTTCCCCTCCCTCCTAAAAGAGTTCACATCACACATAATATCAAGTTTTTTATATGCCCCAAATAACTCTTTACCTTATAATATTGAAGGCTAACTATGTGCCAGGTAATATGCTATATACTTTGCATAGAATAGTTTATTTAATACTCATATTAGCCTATTCTGTAGCACAAAAGTCTAAGAGGCTTAAAGTGACTAAGCAGCTTGCCTAAAGGACACAGAGCTTATAGGTAGGGGAGCTGGAACACAAGATAGTCTAATTCAATCCTGAGCACTTTATGGTTTCCAGCTTACTGCATATTTTGGTAAGCTGTCTCAAATAATTTGTAGAATGAGGTGGGGACATAAGTAAATGATTAAAACACACTGCTGTTTTTACAAATGTGCAATGGATGGCAGGATGGTATCCTAGGGAAAAAGCTAACATATTAAAGATTCAACTTTTAAATTTAGTTTTCAGCTTTCCTTCATATATTTATAAGCTTCTGAGGTAGAACGTCCTCTATTATTCAAAAGCTTTAATAATTAGAAAATATCAACTATAGTACATTTTGCAGGGGACTGTGAAATCAAACAACAAGCATTTACAGTATATCTTCCTGTGTGCATGCTTCTTTGGAGAATTCAAAAACTGTAAGGCGTGGTCTTTGCACTTAAGGGTTAAAACTAAGTCAGGAAGTAAACTAGTATTTGTTAAATAAAATAATTGGGTAACAATTAAGTGCTAAACTGTGTAACACAGTCCATAACTCTGAGAACAATTCAGAAAAGGAAGAGCTAAGTGTCAGATGCAGTTTGCCAGAAAAGGATTGTTGCAGCAGAAGATATTTAAAATGAATTCTGAAGGGACAAAATAATGTCTATTTTTAAGAGACTGTATAAGAACTTTTAGTAACTGTAAAGCATGGGAATGATAAAGAAGAAAACTGCTCTATTACAATTTATGACTATTCTGATTAAAAATTAACTTTAGGGCTTCCCTGGTGGCGCAGTGGTTTAGAATCTGCCTGCTAATGCAGGGGACACGGGTTCGAGCCCTGGTCTGGGAAGATCCCACATGCCGCAGGGCAACTAGGCCCGTGAGCCACAACTACTGAGCCTGCGCGTCTGGAGCCTGTGCTCCGCAACAAGAGAGGCCCGCGCATCGCGATGAAGAGTGGCCCCCGCTTGCTGCAACTAGAGAAAGCCCTCGCACAGAAATGAAAACCCAACAAAGCCAAAAAAAAAAAAAAAATTAACTTTAGCAGTAACATCAATGACATCCGTATGCCAATTTATTCACTGAAATACTAAACTTAGAGCATTTTGTATATCTTATATATTCATGCGACAAGCTACTTGTGTTTTAAGGGTTAAGTCAGACAGAAAATTTCCCATATGGATGATAACAGCCTGGAATCAGGGCCAGAATTTCCACTGTCAGATAAGGGCTACATTGTAACGCTTTCATAATTTCTCCATGTTCTTCCAGAACATGAGAGGAAGGAAAACATGATTCTCACCCGGCTGAGCAGGCATACTAAATAGGAGAGTAAAGCTCCATAAATGTCAGTTCAAGCTTTCCTACTGGCGACATTAAAAAACTATCTTTCATCATAATCTTAACCCGGATCCTACCGATCAAGCAACCTGCGGAGAAGGACGCGACACAGACCTCATTTTCACCCTTCAGTGCTTGAGCCATTCATTTGAGTACCACAAAAGGACCTCTTTAGTTACAGCAGCCCTGGTCTGGCCTCACTCTCCTTAAATACATTTTAATAGCAAAAATAATTTGAATCACATTCATCTCAAAGTCTTGCAAGGATTCACAACAGACACCGGCATAAAAATGAGCATAACAAATTTGACTTTGATTTTTATCAGAAGTGTATACGCCGGATCACAATCAAGAATATGTTTAAATGCTTCTCGTGCAGAAGTAAAGGAGAAAAACACGTGGGTTCTTAAAATGAGATCTTATAAATAAATATAAACTATCCTAATCCCTCCACTGCACCCAGCAATGCTTTTAGGCACTTAGACCCACTGTCTCTTTTTAAAATAAATTACAGGCTCCTTATGAGTAGGAAATACATCTTCTGCTTCTTTACATGGTGGCACCCATTGCCTACTGAATGACATGTTTGCTGCAAAAGACAAGTGAACGGCTAAAAGGCTGCAAGAGGCACTGGCTACTAAATGTGAGAAAGATCATAGGAAAGAAACATCCTCATCATCTCCAACAGTCTTACCTTGACCCCAAAATAGATACCCACATAGCCTCCTTCCTAGGGGTCTAGAGAGGAGGAAATGTGCTTTATCCCCATCCCATCTGCTAATTATTACCAACATAGCCTGAGGAGACAAATGCTGAGATGACGACCAAGAGCTTCAGGGAATGAAGGATAACAAGGAATCTTCCTCCGTCAGTTACAGGTAACCCCAAAGAGGAAGAGATGAGTAGCCAGAGATACGGAATAAAGCACATCCCTTGTCTCCTCCCCTTCCGTTGCTCCACTAGGTGGTACTAGTTCTCATGGTGTTTTGGGGATGAGGCACGGGATGAAAGATTGAAGAGCTAGACCTCACCTCTATTATTTAAGAAGACCCTCTGTGTGGCGCTGGGGCCAGAATCACAGAGTGGAAGTGCTGACTGTTCAGTGTCACGACCATCAGTGATGAGAGCCCGTGTCCTGCTTCCCCACCCTCCCCCTCCTAAGGCTGGGTCTTTGGAAATCATCAGGTAGCAGTTCCAGTCAAGGGACTAAGGGGCATCTATCATGACAGTGGGCTTGTCCTGTAATTAAATCATTCCATGTTTTGTCATCATTTCTTGTTTTACTGCATCCTAAGTAGAGCTGCTTTAAGCACAGGGACTTTAAAGTCATTTGGATGAGCCTTGTAACTTTGGAAGAATTCAGACTGGAAAAACAAACCTGTTCAGTCAGAAGTGTGTTCCTATGAAACAGGATTTATTCCACATAGATAATCCACTGTTTTCCGTAGGGTGGGCACGGGTCAAACAAAGGCAAGGGATTTTTTGTTGTACAGCCAAAACACTCAGCACTCACTTCTGCCAGGGAATGAAACCGTCTCCTCCAGTTTTAGACGCAAAGAGCTCTGCGGAACTGGTCACAGAGCCCTGTGTTAGATGCGGAGACTCTCCGTATTTACAGATTGCCCCTTTTTACTAGCTTCAGATCAGTAACTAGGTTTCTACTGGCACAGGGGAAATAAAATGAAACACAGAGGTATAAACTGTAGCCTGCCATGGGAAGCAGGGATAACTGCCCTAAGGTGCACATAAATACATATTATACAAATATGTACTGGGTCAGCAGCTTAGGATGACAAACCCATCGAGCCCCAGCCAAAGCCTCCCACTCAGGTTTCCTGAGATGCCATTCCGCTCTCCACGGCTGTGCTTTGGCACGTGGCTCTTCTCTGTGCCAAAATATCTGCTTCTCTTTAGGCCACCGGGTGGGGTCCTTGTCACCTTTCAAAATCCAGCTTATCTGTGATTTCCTTGGGGAATCTTTTAATAATATCATCCTCCCAGGGCTTCCCTGGTGGCGCAGTGGTTGAGAATCTGCCTGCCAATGCAGGGGACATGGGTTCGAGCCCTGGTCTGGGAAGATCCCACATGCCGCGGAGCAACTAGGCCCGTGAGCCACAACTACTGAGCCTGCTCGTCTGGAGCCTGTGCTCCGCAACAAGAGAGGCCGCGATAGTGAAAGGCCCGCGCACCGCGATGAAGAGTGGCCCCCGCTTGCCGCAACTAGAGAAAGCCCTCGCACAGAAACGAAGACCCAACACAGCCAAAAATAAATAAATAAATAAATAAAATTTAAATAAATAAATAAATAAATATCATCCTCCCACTCTCTGCTTCACAAAGCTAATCATTCCCTCCATGGAGCTCCTTCTCTGTTACCTGGCACATTTTTCTGATTCCATCTAATCCATCTAACACACTGGGTAGCAATTATGTATTTACACATCTGGCTTCCAGAACAGACAGTGAGACCTTGAGGTCTAAGTTAATATATTGTTTTTTTAATTATATTCCCAGCACTCAGCATGCTGCGTGACTCTTGGTGGCTATTTAACATATCTTTAATAAATTAACAGGAAAAAAGACGTTTTTGATTCGCAACAGCATTTGTTTTTTCCCTCTTATAAAATTCTTCTCTTGTTATAAATGTCTTCTTTAACCACTGTTTTAAAAAAGCTTCTCTCTTTTGCTCTCTTTTCTTTTTATATATATATATATTTATTTATTTATTTGGCTGCACCGGGTCTTAGTTGCGGCACACAGGATCTTCAGTTGCGGCATGTGGGATCTAGTTCCCTGACCAGGGATCGAACCCAGGCCCCTTGCACTGGGAAGTGCAGAGTCTTAGCCACTGGACCACCAGGGAAGTCCCTGCTCTATTTTCTTAAGTCACTAAGGCAAACCATCCTTTTTTATCTAATTCATATTAAATTAAAAGGAGAGAAAAAGGTATATGCATGTATTATTCATGAATTATTATAACAGGTATACCAGTTATTTTGTTTTTTGTTGTTTTTTTTAAGTAAGAGTCTGCACGTGGTGTCATACCAATAAATGAAGCAGTTAAGTCAGGTGAGCACCCTGCCTCATAGAACAGAGTCAGAATTAGAGGTGGGAACCCCTAAGGCTGTGTTGCTTATACCTTGTTGTTGCACATTTCTTTCCTGCAGTTCATATTTTGTGCTTTGTTTTTCTTACATGACACAATACTGAGATGTATGCCCCACCTCAAGACTATTCAAGAGTTCTAATTATTACAAACAATAATTTCTTATTATGAGACCAAATTTCCATTTTCTATATATTTATAAACAAAATCTCTTTTCATCATTTATACCACTGCATCAGACCTGAGAAAAGCACCTTTAAAGTGTGTACATATTTGAATTTTATAATTTTAATGTGACTATAAATTATGTCTCCTTTCATTAGGATAGGTTTTTTATTTTTCATTGCCACGATGGGATTTGGTGAATGAGCTTTTGCATTTTATACATTTTGTTTAGATATATAATTGTGAGTCTTTCATCTTAGATATTATGATAAAGAATTATGTTGATTGTATGGCATTTGCATCCTCAGGGTTAGGGAAAATGATAATGGCAATCTATAAAGCTAATAAAATTGTATATAGTCATAGACTGTTTGGTACAATTAATGATTTAGGAGTCTGGGCAGCCCCGGAAGACCTCAACTCCAATGATGTTATCCTGAACCTTTATTTTAATCATAATGCCAATCACCAAATGATTTAGCCAAGCTGCTAATAGAACTTCTCAGGATACAGTCTGGATTATATGAGCTAATGAATAGAAATCAATGCTCTCACTGCTCTTAAGCCACATGGCAAGAAATTTTTTTCAAAGTTACATGTTGAAGGGTCCAGTGAAGCAAAGAGAAGAACTCAGGTCAGGATATTTGAGCAAAGATTATAAAGGTGCATAGGAAAACAACAGCCTGACTATAAAGCTTTAGTTACAAATCACTAGATGTGATCAAAGTAACTGAAGAAATAAAATAGTTATGACAACCTTTTTTTTTTTTTGCAGTAAGTATAGTTAATCTACAAAAATACCAAAATCTTTAAAATATAAATCCTTTTATATTTAAAACCACCTTTGGATGTGTACACCTAACAATTGTACATGAGAGTTTATTGCAGAGTTCCTCTTTCTTTGTTTAATCACAAGGGTGTGGGAAATAATCCAGCTTTGTTTGGTTCAACAAACACAGAACACTCAGAGGAACTGAAGAACCAGCCCCCTGACGTAACCTGTTCCTTCACAACCACTTCAAACTCATATAAAACAGTGCCTCTGCCCTTCCTTTGTAGAGTCAGATGCTGAAGGCCACTGAACTTTCATGTAGTCATAACTCAAGTAGAAAAATAATTCTAATTCCAACTGTTAACTTGCCTTGAAGAACTTCCATGGGGAGAACAGTCCAGGCATTTTCCAGGTAGGAAATATAAATATAGCGAGCCGTATTGCAGGCCAGGCCAATGTACAGAACCCTAAAAAAAGCAAAGGAAAATAAGTTGAGGCTCTGGTAGAGATACAAAACATGCAAATATCACCTAGTTTTCCCCCTGCCCCAAACATCCATCATCCAGCAGACAGTGTTCCAAACTCAGAAGTGGGGAAGCTAAAGGACAATTAAATTTAACCATGAACTCTTAGGAATAAGAAAACTGCTTCTAACATATCTGCTCTCAGCCTTTTCAAAATGCTTGTTAATATAAAAGCAAACATCACCCTTCCTGAAACTTAATTAGTAGCAGAGATGATGCTTTTTTAAGATAGTCTGGGCATACTGCCATCTGTAATGACATTGCTGGCTTCCTTCCAGGTGGCTGTAGGGTAAATATGCCTGGGATTGTAGCCACTTCAGTATGATGGGGGAAGAACAGCTAAAAATGAGAACACGTGAATATGTGGCCTTGCTTGCGATACCCAAGACACCAAGCAGTTTCACAAAGAGACTCTCAAGGTCATTGAAAACTATCATCCAATGATGAATAATAACTATTTGGAAATCAAACACTTTTTCCTATCAGTTCAATTGATACAAGTTCATTATTTTAAAAAAAAATCCATGATATCACATGCTTACAAAATTGATAAATATATATCAGCCTCTAGCTTTCACCCTCACAATCACCACCACCAAAATTATGAGTAAAAACAAAATAAAGGCCTAAAATGGTGAATCCAAGCATAAGGTTACGATCTCTCTCATTCTGAACTGGACGGGCTGGTTTGGAAGCAAACGGTGGCTACTTCTCTTTACAAAAACACAACCCAGAGGCTTCCCTGGTGGCGCAGTGGTTGAGAATCTGCCTGCCAATGCAGGGGACACGGGTTCGAGCCCTGGTCTGGGAAGATCCCACATGCCGCGGAGCGGCTGGGCCCGTGAGCCACAATTACTGAGCCTGCGCGCCTGGAGCCTGTGCTCCACAACAAGAGAGGCCGCGATAGTGAGAGGCCCGCGCACTGCGATGAAGAGTGGCCCCCGCTTGCCGCAACTAGAGGAAGCCCTCGCACAGAAACGAAGACCCAACACAACCATAAAAATAAATAAATTAATTAATTAAAAAAAAAATTGTAGAGGGAATTAATTCTTCTTAAAAAAAAACACACACACACACACACACACAAAACCCAGGGGATTTCTTTTTCTTGGTTGTTTTCCATTTTCTGTTAATTTTCCCAACCTTAATGCTTTTCTTGTGTTCTAAATCCAAGTGGATGAAAACTAGAAGGTAAAAGAAATAAACCAATTTGACAATCAGTGGTATTTTCCTAATCTTGCTCAACTGTATTTTTATATTAAAATCATTCTTATAAACAGTGTCCTCTTTTTCCAACACTGGATCAAGGAAACGAAATGCCCTGAGGCATCCAGCTGGTATTAACTGCAAATACAGAGCAGAGAGAAATATGGGGAAAGACAACAAAAGGGTTGAGGGGGTGGGGATGGGACAGGAAATGGATATTAGAATGGATTTAGGAGCTCTTCAATAACGAAAAGGTCTGCGTTGTCATATTCTTTGGACTTTATGCTCTTTTTACTTGTATGTTTTGAAGAAAAAAGTATGTTTCAAACCTGTTTGATAAAAAGTTTGCTGAACAAACTTGCTATAAATCCATCGGCCAGGGTCCCTCTGCTAGGAAACAGCAACAAAGAGCCCACAGGAGATTAAAATGCAAAATACAATATACAAACACACAAGTTACACAAATATGTTTCCTTCCAGGTTCTAAAGCAGCCCTGCTGATTACATCAACTTAGCCTAACTCATGGTCAGCAAACATTTTCTATAAAGGGCCATATAGTAAATAGGTCTTGTAGGTCTTTTGCAAATACTCAACTCTGCTGCTGTGGCATGAAAGCAACCATAGACGATATGTAAATGAATAAGCATGGATGGCTGCGTTCCAATAAAATTCGAATTATGAACACTGAAATTTAAATTTCATGTAATTTTCATGTATCACAAAATAGTATTCTCCTTGTGATTTTTTTTTTCAACCACTTGAAAGTATAGAAACCTTTCTTAGTTCCTGGGTCCTACAAAACAGGCAGCAGGCCAGATTTGGCCCCTGGCCATAGCTTGCCAACCTCTGACCTAGCTCATTAGTTCTTATTAACTCTGCCTGTACATCAGATTTACTCGGGCAACTGTTAAAAACTACAGTGTCGAGGCCCATGCCACCCTCAGTTAAGGCTCTTTAGGATTGGAACTCAGGCTCTGTGCTTTTGAAAGCTCCCCAGGTTATTCAGATACTGAGCCAAAGATGGAGAACCACTGATCTAGCTCATTCTAAGCAGCTCCAAGTAATTCTTGCCCATAATCCCATCATAAAAAGATTTGGTACTACATCTTCCTTGTGTTCATATTGCCTATCCTATACCTTTCTTCTGAGCCCACTTCTGAATCAGGGTTACCATGACAACCGCTATTCAATCCAGGCCACAGTCCACAGGGCCTGGCCCTAAGTAACCCATAAGAGGTAGGCTGTGCTATGCCTTCAAACCTCTCTCTACCCATGTGGAATTCAGCCACTGGAGTCTGTAATCTCTCGGACCCTTAGGTCTCGGAATGCCACCAACCAGCCCAGTGACTACGAGCTTGATATACCTTTCAATTCTTTTCCATGTTTCTAATCTCACAACTGATAGTTCTTTGGGACCAAACAGGTGCCGTAAAGATGAAAACACAAAATAAGAAGTATCCAGTGCAAATCACTTCATCTCTTAGAGCCTCAATTTCCTTATGTATCAAGTAGACAACAACATCAACTCTGCAGGCTTGTGATAATTACAACACAGTGAGTTGCCCATAATAAGCACTCAATAAAAGGTATTATTATTACTATTCTTATTATTATTTTAAAGAAAAGTGTCCAAGTATCCTTCTTTTTTCTGATAAAACTTTTATCCCAGAATTCCAAAAGAGAGGACACTAGCATTCCTCCCTCACCAACCATTCTGGTGAAGCCGGTGGCTTAAAAAAATCAGCAAGTGTAAAATGATGAGCAGAAAGGAAGGCAGCATTTTGATCTATGAAAAGGGAAAGAAGTAGACAACATATTTATTGAATAATCACTGAAAAGTATTGCAGCAACCTAAGAACCTCTTTAGTATCTGAATGGGATATTTAAACTGCCGTAGTATTCACTGTTATGGGCTGAACTGTGTCCCCTCCAAAATTCATATGTTGAAGGTCTAAGTCCTAACCCCCAGTACCCCAGAGTGTGGCTAGGTATGGCGATAGGGCCTTTAAAGAGGTGATTAAGGTGAAATGATGTAATATGGGTGGGCCCTAATCCAACATGACTGGTGTCCTGATAAGAAGAGATTAGGACAGAGACAGACACAGAGGGAAGACCAGGTGAAGACACTGGAAGACAAGCCAAGGAGAGAAGTCTTCAGAAGACATACATCCTACCAACACCTTGATCTTGGACTTTTAGCTTCCAGAACTGTAAGGAAATAAAATTTCTGTTTTTTAAAGCCAGTCTGTGGTGCTTTGTTATGGCAGCCCTAGGAAATGAATACACGCACACTCATGAAATTAAGGATTTGCTAATAAAAAGGAATTTATAATATGTTTTACTAGATCATCTTCTGGACAAATTCTTTATGCTGAATATAGAGCATATGTTTGGAGTCCTAGAATTTGCCTGAGCATTAAGAGGTCTGGAAATACAGAAAAATAGTCTGAAAAATGCCTCTCAGTTACATACAGAGACCCATTGAACACCTATAGTGAAACAGCTCAGAAACAACATCATTGCTTTCCTATTTCACAACAAGAAGTAAGTATAAAAGTAAGACAAGAAATAAAGACAATTTTAGAACAGGTGTTATAGATAACTGATCTATAAAGAACACAATTGGTAAGGAGCAAATGATTCAGCATAAAACACTACACCATGGAAAACCCAAATCACTTGTCAAACTCCTTGATTCTTTATTTGAGCAAAATATAATGGTAGGAGAAAAGTACTTATGAGTTTCTAATTTCTTACAAAACCACAACCCATAGTGTTGACAGGATAAGTTGATTGGTGCTTATCTTATAATGAAACTAGTACTTGTTTTTTTTGTTTTGTTTTGTTTTTCAGAAAGACAGTATTCAAGATACAGAAGCAATTAATTGTGAGTCATCCTGCAATTCCTAACAGAGTGTGGGTTAATTATGATGCCCTACTTTTCTAAGTTAAACCATCTATAACATGGCTGAATAACCCCTGAGAACATTTCTAAATTACAAAGAACATGAATTTTGCTCAATAAACATTAGCTGAGATACCACTATGTAACACACACTGTGCTGGACTGAAAGGGAATAAAAATGAAGAGAAATCCTCCTTGCCTGCAAGGAACTTAGTCTAGTGGGGAGACAGGCACAGAAGCAAATAAATTAAATTCAATACCCTAAGAGGTCTGCACAAAGTGCTATGGCTACACAAAGGAGAGGTTCTTAGCTACCCCCTGGGGGTCCCAGGACACTTGGGTTAGAAGCAAATGGACAAAGGAGGAGGGAACAATAGAAAGGTTAACCATAAAACCTCAAGCCTTTGCAGGCAGAGAGGGTATTTGAACAATATAAGAAGGATCAAAGTCTTAGGATTTATGAAGAGATGAGTGAACTTTTCCAGCCCAGATCCAATCTGGAAATTATTCTCTATTCCAGAGACAATACAGGTTATGAGCAACAGAGAAGGATTTAAGTAGGATTATCCTGCAATGCTCTCAGATGTATGAGATGAAAGGGCAACACCACGCAAAGAGAACCCATTCTCAGCCAAATGAGTCATTGGCAGCAAGCATGCTGCAAAGCCTCTAATGGAGAAACAGAAAAGTTCCTCAAAAAAGAAAAAACACCGGATGAAAACAAAATGCCCTGGATAAGGATGGTTCTTATCAACCAGACATGGAGTATTTGCAGATGGAGTCTGAATATGCGCTCAACCTGTGGTGCAAGCCCTCGCACAAGGACACAGTGTTCCAATGCACAGAAGTGTTGCTCCAGGGCTGGGTGGAGACGAAGACAGACTAGCAACAAACCAGGATTCAGAAAGTAATATTTTGACAGGTTACAGACCATTGGGACTATGTCCTCAGCTAGAGGACAATGTCACCTAGCTAGAGTTTCATTAGGAACACCAGTTCCTAATGGGAAAGAAGCGGTCATTAGTACCAGATACTTGGAGCACAGTCTACTCTTTGCCTCATATATGAATCAGCTTAGGTTTTCTGTATGGTAAACAGTATACGGACTCACCCTTAGGCTGGGTTTCATCATTCCCAGATCATCCTTTTATGGTCTATATGAACTTGTCAGTAAAAAAAAAAAGTTCTTTCAGATATTGCTACAGATGTCTTTCCAGAGCAGGCAGACATCAGCTGCTAATTAAGGTCAGGATTCTGGTGCTTAAAGTGAGCATTCAGTGTAAGCAGTGCCCTCCTCCCCAAGAATGAAGTTTATTTCCAGCATAATCACCTAATACTGACAACCTTAGAGTAAGAGGATGTTCCTGATTGTCAGCTTTAAAAGGTAGGAAAATATAAATCCAAACTTTTTAGAAGATAATTAAAATAGAAGGTTTATGCCTTGAAGACTTAAATTTTAGTCTAGAAAATTACCGTTTTTTCATATTCATCCCCCTCCTCCCAACCAACCTGCATGATGTAATGTCACTGTGGGTGTCCTCCCAGGATTTCTCTGCCTCTATGTAGCAGAATAGGGTTTTACTGTCATTGTCTGGAATCTCTTGTCCTGCCTCCCCTTTCTTGTCCTCTCTACCCTGTGTCCCATACCCAGGGCTGGCTGGCTTGAACGGATCCTAGCTGGCATTCCTTGGAATTCCCACCCTAAGCAGAGGGCCCGAGCTACCATCACGGGACACTTCTCATGCCACAGTGGTAGCAAAAGCAACCAGACAGAGTGAAGACGTGGCCAAGAGTCAACGACCTGAGCAACATGTGGCAGGAGCTGCCATACCTCATGCCCAGTGCTTACCTAGAAGCGGCAGAGCTGATGACACACCTGTTCCTTCTTCCAAGACACGACTTTGGGCGCTAGTATCTCTGATTGTGAGAGTCCTACCCTTGAAAGTGCTCATCTCTTCTAAGAAACCATCTCAAATGTCCCCAGGTATAACTGATCCTATCTCACCATCTCAAATGTCCCCAGGTATAACTCTTCCTCTGTTATACTCTTTGTTTCCATTAGGGTACTTGTCACAATCTACAAGTGCTCTATACACAGAAGACTGTGAGTTCCTGGGAGGCAAGGACTGTGTCTTTTTCATCTTATACTCAAAAGGAGCCTGCCTTGCTCAAGTGCTCAGTGAATTATAGTAAAGTAGTTTAATATAATCTTATGTAAATGGGTAAAACATGAGGACAAGAAGAAGCACTATTCTCATGAACACAGTGTTTCTTGATGGGCCACTCTCATTTTGGATGGTATAATTCTTTATCATATGGGACCCACCCATTCACCAGGGGATGTTTAGGATCCTGGCCCTTGGGCGCTAAGTGACAGTCTCTGAAAAAACTAAAATGCCCCCTCACACGTTTCTAAACACCTCCTATTGGGAAGCACTAGATAAGTCCCTTAAAACAAAGGCTTCCTGGTTACTGTATCATAAAATGTCCTGCGTTTGTGTGTGTCTCCATATTCAAGTTACATTAGTACCTAAACAAATCTAGAAGGAGACAGACGCCAAACCATGATCAGTGGTTACCTTGGAGATTTGTGATTGCAGACCATTCATTGTCTAAGGAGTGTATTTCTGTCGATTTTGAGTTTGCATAGTGAGTTATGTACTTTTTGAAAATCATGTAAAAATAAACATTTAAAAGATGGGGAAAAAACTATCAAATTAGGCATGGGAAGGCAACCATTAAAAAACTTAGGTTAAAATAATAAAAAAACTAATAGAATTCTGTACCCAAATTGTTTTTGAACTATCTTTATGTCTGTGTTCCACACAAAAGAAACCAAAACTGATGGAAATCATAACCCCAATAACAGAATCATTTTCAAAGAAAAGGTTTGGCCCTACAACCAAAGATTAGCAAATGTTTTTATATTTTTGTGTTTCAAAATGTTTAAGTTGTGAATACGTTACATCTTATCATTAATCCACCAACCACTAACTATTTGATACTGTCACCTAAAGCGAGCTAAAAGTCACTGCAGAACAGTAAGTACAGCATTGTAATCCTCATGTCAGGGAAGGAGAGTTACATACACATGTATGCACTTACATGTGAAGAGACTATCTCTGGAAGAAGACACTAGAACCTCATATCACTGATGGGCTCTGGGTTGGGGGTGGAGCTGGGGGACTGTCCCAAAGGTGGGAGAGAGACTTTACTGAATATCTTTTAGAACTCTTGAATTTCTTCCCATGTGTATGTCTACTTTCTCAAAGAATAAAGATTAGTCACTGTGCTTCATGTAGCTATAAATAGGCACAGTAAATGATGTATGATGCTTGACCCATGGTTTTCCAACCTGAAGGGATCATTATCTGGGTTTCTATTTTGGTTTAAAAATAATACAACATTCTAGCTTAATTAATATTCAATATTATTTCTATCTTTTGAATCTGTTATGAGATTGGGTGTAAGTCAAAGAGTCATACAAATAGTTAAGAAAGGCGCATGAAATATTCAACATTGCCATGATTGTGTTCTTTCTGGACAAAGAAAATTGGCAGTCTGTAGAGATAAACTTAAGAAAAGTATTCATTTGCTTCAAGAGCCACTTGGATCATCAGAAAGTATTATATGTAATACAATGGGAACTTTTGAATCAAAACCGCTAAGAACAACCAAGAAAGAGATTCTATTATAAAACATCTTTTTTGGTAGACTATCTGGCACAGTGAGCTGTCTAGCTTCTGTCCTCTAGCCACATGAATTCCCAGTGGACCCACTGGGCCACTGTCCCCACCCATCCCTACCTGTGACCTGATTCCTACTCCTCCTTCAGATCTCACTCAGCTCCTTATACATGAGCACAGCATCATGTGCCTCTCCTCATAACCCTTATCTCAGTTGTAACTGTACATTGACAGCTTGACTGTATGCTCCATGCAGAGTGATGTCTATATCATATTATGTTGGCTCAGATTTATCTCGTGTGCTTGACACATAGCAGGCACTCAATAAATACTCATGGACTGGAGGGAAAATATACATACTTTAAATAGAACATCACACAACAAATATTTATTGAACGAACATACTCTGTGTTAAGTGCCAGGCATGTGGTACTGAACACGATATAAATGTAAACTATGCATATACTATACTTGTAATTATATGTGTATGTAGGCACCTATTATATTGGTAATTATATATGCATACTTGTAATTATATATATATATGTATAATAAGATACTTGATCATGGTATAGGAATAAGTGATGGGTATGTGAAAGAATGAACTGACTTATAAAAGAGGCCTAGAAATAGAATGATTAAAAATATGGACGTCCACATTTGGCAATATTTTTGATTAATGTTAACAGGCTGTGCTCGAAGATAAATATTCAGTCATCTACGTGGACAAGGAATAGTTCAATGAATAGCTGACTATAGTTTGCTTTTGCGGGGCATCCTGAAGCACCATGCAATGGATCCTCAACACATGTGCACAAGCAGATAACAAGGATCTTGGGTACCCACAAGCCTATCTCACCAGAGTAAGAGTTAGCATGTAAGCCACAAAGCTCAAAGAGTCAGTGGCACTGCCATACCAACCACAGCACAGCCAAAGGGATCACCAACAGAGACCCTGGAAGCCACCAAGCTTCTATCGCCAAACAGGTATATGTCGCTGGCCATTGACCCATCTTTGTAGAACAGAGAATAAGAACCACACTGTATATCAGAAGAGTGAATGGGGGAAAAAGAATATTCATCTAGCTATGTATGTTTTCTGCAGCTACTAATACTTCCTTCTATTTTTTTCTGCTAGAAAAAGAAAAGATAAAAGTGAAGTCTCAGTCTCTGCTGGTCTTAAGTCATTCTTTATTTTGCTGCCTTCAAATCTTTCCTCTTCAAATGACTGGTAAGCTAAGCTAAGAGTATAAAAATACTGGTAACCATCAGCCGGGTCACGGTGCTGGTTCCTGGCCATATTTACATCTTTGCATTGCTCTTTTAGTTTATCTGCCCACTTTTTCTTAGCTTGTGTTTATCTCTAGGTAGAAAAATAAGGATGTTTAAAACAAAATAGAACCTTGATTAATGGAACCCAACCACTTGAAAGATACAATATGCTGTTTTGTTGTTATACCTTCCATTAGGGTAAAAGTCAAATGACCAAACACACATACATATACAGCACACACCCACATACACCATGATTTTGTTTAAAAATTTTCCATGGGATGGCCTGAGGTATACATAAAATACAAATTCTATAATTTCCAAACAAGAATCATTGACATTTGTCATAGCAATTAATTTGAAAAAGGCCTCAAGACTTTTAGTTGACCGTAAGCTAAATTTGAGGGAACTAAACAAGTTCATCAAAATTCAGGCTGAAGGAATATCATGACCAAACCAAAAGGACATAATAATCCTACGGTTCTTGACTTTGGCCAGACCACAGCAGGAAGTGGGTACAATTAGGAGATCGCTGACAAAAAAAAAAAGAAAGGAGTCTGAATGAGGGGGAAGATTAAAAAGGGGAGAGTCTGGGATAAGATATTCTGGGGAAAATCCCTGAGGGAGTTGGAGAAGCAAAGCGGCAGGAGGGACATTCAAATATGTGAAGGGCTTTACTGCTGAACAGGGTGTGGGCTGTGTTAGCCCAAAGTCATACCTGAGAGCAGTCAGTACAATACTGTTGTTTTAGCTGCTAAGCAGAAACTAAGGGAATGCGGCATTCTCTCTTTTCAACTGGACTTGATCCTGGGAAGATGTGGACCTGCCTGGGACCTCCGGTGTAAGCCTAGAAATGAAGCCTACCCAACAGGAGACAGAGCTAGTAGACGGAGAGACCAGGCTCTGATCACATCATTTGAGACCTGATTAAAGCCACACCTAAGGCCATTTGCTAGACTTTTAAGATAGACGATATACTCCTTGTTTTGCTTAAGCCACTTTGGGTAAGGTTTTCTGCCACCTCAAGTGAAAGAGTCCTAAGTGACACAAGATCTTAGCTACCTTGTGAGATAGCAAGTTCCATATCACTAGAAGGGGCCAAACAAAGGCTTAGTAACAATCTGCCAAGGATTAGGGGGAAGTGAACCGAACTGGGATGAAGCTAGGCCTACCTGACTGTATTATTCTGCTAGGGCTACTGTAATAAATACCACGGACTGGGTGGCTTAAACGACAGAAGTTATTTTCTTATAATTCTGGAGGCTCTAAGTCTGAGATCAAGGTGTTGGCAGGATTAGTTTCTTCTGAGGCCTCTCTCTTTGGCTTGTAGATGGCTAACTTTTCCCTGTGTCCTCACATGGTCTTCCCTCTGCATGTGTCTGTGTCCCAATCTCTTCTTCTCATAAGGACATCAGTCATATTGGATTGGGATCTACCCTAACAGCCTCATTTTAATTTATCTCTTTAAAGACCCCATCTCCAATGCAGTCACATCCTGAGGTACTGGGGATTAGGACTTTAACATATATGCATTTTCAGGGAACACGATTCAGCTCACAAAAATGACCTCCAAGGCTACTTAAAACTCCAACGTGAAACAAAATTTAGTAAAGAGTGCCAGTTTTGTTGTTGTTGTTGTTGTTTTACTCAAGAGCCATTAACTCTGTGGACCAGAAATAGAGCCTGTGATACCAGTGGCAGCTTCTCTGGCCTCTAAAGTCAGAGAGTGAGTCTGCACCCTTAGCAGAGGATTGTTAGCATTTTGTACAACCCAATCTGACTATATTTATTCATTTACGTTATCTAGGGGGTTGCTATTTACTTTTCCAGAGGTTGGTGTAAAATGAAAGGCTTTGACAAACAGTGCTAATAAATGTGTTTTCACAAGGGGCAGCACAGTGGGACGTACGCTGCACCTGGGCTGAAGTGGTGGATATCCAGGGCACAGGCATCCTGGAAGTGGATTTTTCTCAGGAATGGTTCTAACTGCCCGGGCTATACTACAGGGGTTTTGAAAAGATCAAATAAGCACGTCAAGAAAAACTGCAAACATCTTGCAAATGTGTAAACTACCGTTAAATACAATGCACATATTTCACCAAGAGCAGCCAAGTCTTTTACAAATTCTGTCTGAGCCAGCACATGGAGAAGTGTCTAAGGTTTAGGATTCTAACTTCCATTCAAGTCAGCTGTCGTTGGAGAAACAAAATTCTCTACACACAGATCCCAACGACTGCTATCATAAATCACATCCCCTATCACTGGCTAGACAGTCTGTTGTCATGGCCTGGCCTGGATGAGTTGGCATGAATGGCTTTGTGTACATTTCTGACTTATCAGCAAAAACCATTCAAAGCCTGAGTCCTTGGCAGGGTGGGCAGGGAAGGGGTGAGATCTGATGTGTGGTTTTTCACATACTGAAACCAAGCAAAGTAAAAAGTTAGATCATTAGAGTTAGAACTAAACAAAGACACAACATCAAGTCCAATCCTCTTATTTTACAGAGACAAGGAAATAGAGGTCCAGAGAGGTAGAATGGGGCCACCATTAGTGGGCCAGTGGAAGGTCAAGGTCCCTGCCCCCTTGCCCTAGGGCTCTTTCGGCAGGTAATAACAATGTGCGGTGTTCCTACACCAAGGCCCCTTCGTGAAGTCAAACCTAGACACGGACTTGAAGCAACGCCTCTGGATTGGACCAGTGGAGACAGGGACTGGTTGTGTTGGCCTCGTTATGCTTCTGGTAGCAGCTGTGCACTTGGATTAAGGAAGTTGGGTGTATGTTTGAGTTGACTTTAGAAGATGGTTAATATTTTAAACTTTGATGAATGATTACTAGGAATGAGGTAAGAGAAAAGTAGAAAAACAAATGCCACTCAACGGCTGCCCAATATCCTGGATCACAAAAGAAAAATTTACCCAGCAGAATTTTGTGTTCTGAGATGAAATGGGCCAAAAGACCATTTCTACTGATGTAGCCCCAGAGACCCTCAGGTATCAATGCTGAGGCAGGACACAGGATGAGCCAGGATTTCTGCCTCCACCTGTGGGCTGGACAAGGGCTGCCTCGAGCAAGCAGACTTTGAAATCAAATAATCAGAAGTTGACTGTAGGGTTTGGGTTGCGTAAGGAGTAGAAACTATGCAGGGGCACAACCCCACTCCTCACCCCCAACCCCACAGAGAGAACAGGACTGTGAGAGCAGAACAAAGACAGGGGCTGTTCAGGAGGCTGCGTCTTGGGTAGATCCGACCACAGGCACAGGCTCTGCTCACCACGCCTGCAGGTCTCTAGATGAGCCTGGGAAGTCTCCCAGATGGGCTCACCCCCCAGGGGCGCTGAACGGCGCCCCGATCTTCTCCATTCCTCGACCCCTGAGGTGGGTTCCACAGAACCCACCGGGAGGAGCCTCAGCTGCTCCAGCAACACTGGGTTTGGGCCCATCTCCCTCTCCTTCTTGAACTTTCACTTCCAGGCTTAATTCAATGTGATCCCAACTCATAATGCTAAACATCCTCCCTGAAGTGACAATTAACGTCTGGATCTTTCCAGTATGGAAAAAATAATGCAAATACAATTACAATAAACTCCTGCCCCAAACTTGTCAACTAACAAATTTTTATGACTAGGAATTTTGTGCTATTCTTTTTTAAAACAGGGAACTTAACTGAATAGTAGATTTTGTTCAAGCCACTTCTGTCCCCTCTTTTTGTGACACTCGGGAAGAAAGAGCATCAACATCAGTGGTCTTGAGACTTCTGTTTGCTGCAGGCCCCTCCCCATGCCCATCCCCCCATACTAACATTTTTGTAATAGTCTCCAATTCTTTCGCATTTTCCCCACTTAGTATCTCATTTATTCCTGCCAATAATCTTCTGAAATAGGAAAGGCAAGAGTTATCGTTCATTCTATTTTACAGCTGAAGAAATCAAGGCCCTGAAAGGTTAATAACCAAGTTGCAAGGTCTAAATAAATTGCAGAACCAAGACTCAACTCTAGGTCTTCTGCTGTCAGATCCCAGGCCCTTTCCATGGTCAGCAGAGCCCCCTCCATCATGAGTGTAAGACTTTGACAGGAACTCAGGGAAATTTAAAAGGTGCTCTTTTTCACACACAAAAATATTAATGGCCACCCTACCTTAAACATCTTGTTTCACAGAGATTTGCTGTAATATTCTCTCTGTACTTGAAACAAATTGTTAGGTTTCTAACAAAATCTCATTAACAGAACTAAGAATAACTCAATTATTAGTAATAACTTAATTAATAGTAATGAAAGAGTAATAGTAATTAATAGTAACGTGATTGAGTAATGAAATAGTAATGATACTGGTCTTCATCTACTTTGATGAATACCAACATTGCTCTTGATAAACTGAAAAGAGCATGGGAATTTTAAGCCAGAGACCCTGGGCTGAGTCCCTACTCCATCACTCAGAGGGTGGACCTTAGGCAAATCATAGCAAATCTGTTCCTTCCTATGCTTTCATGGTAGCTCTGACCAACCAACCAGTATACATGCTACCAGGAATGTGTACACAAGCAGAAAAATAAGTTTGCCACTGCCAGCCCCACTCTGTCATCCCCATGTTGGGCCACAGGTCCCTCCTACTCTAGTGTCCTCTGACTCTTAGAATCTTTGGGAATCCCAGCCATCTATACCCTCCTCAGGCTCTCCTTGCTCTATCTGTTTAGGCACATGTCTTAGTCTGCTCAGGCTGCCACAGCCTGCTCTGGGTGGCTTAAACAACAGAAATTTATTTTCTCACAGTTCTGGGGGCTGGAAGTCTGAGACCAGGGTGCCAGCACTGTCAGTTTCTGGTGAGGACCCTCTTCCTAGCTTGCAGACGGCTACCTTCTCACTCTGTCCTCACATGGCTCAGAGAAAGAGCTAGAGCAAGCTCTCCAGTGTGATTTCTTATAAGGGCACTAATCCCATCATGAGGACCCCATGCTCATGGCCTCATCTAACCTTAATTATCTCCCAAAGGTCCCAACTCCAAATACCATTACATTGGGGGTCGGGGCTTCAACATATGAATTTGGGGGGACACAATTCAGTCCATAGCAACACAGTTTTCTACCCTAATACCCACACTCTCTAACACAATTAGGAACAGACCCTGGGGCTCCATGAACCCTGACTGCAGGTTCTCAGGGGCTCCACCCCAGGCCCCCTGGGAGTCAACATGGTCTTTCCACCAATGGAGGATATCAGGCTCTCATCAAACCACTGTAAAATGAATATAAGAAAATTAACAGTTTTGCAAGGTGGTCGTAACAATAAAAATATTTATGAAAACTGTATAAATTGTAAAGCCTACAATATTATTTCCATTTATTTTTATTGGTGATCTAGAAATTGGAAATGGAAACAATGATTTTCTGATTTAGCCTAATTAGGAAACTGAGCATAAAACTGTTCCCTATTAAAGATACAAGAATCTTCTTTGTGGAATAAAGTATATTCCACCTATTAGTAGCATTCCTGAGGTAAGGCAATAAAAACAATCCTACACTCGGGCATTTGTGTTAAATACAATAACAATGATTTCTTTGCTGTTATAGTCTTGGCTTGATTTCTTTCTCAGTTTACACTGTACTTAACAGATAAGCATTAGGCACAGAAAATCACACCTAAGCCATTAGGCTATTTTGGGCATCATATGCCCTCTGGTACTGTGGTTCTCCAGGCCCACAGAAATGCAGGGGCCACAGTTCTAAGGGTGAATGGAGGCTCACTGTAGGATGAAGGTCTTGAGTTATGAGTGAATAACATCAAGAGAACATTAAAGACACAGCCATCAAGACTTCATGTTCTGACTTTAGAATATAATTTTCATCCCCATCTTAGAAGCACTGAACTTGTCGCTTCCCAACAGTCCTGTTCTATGGCACTGCTTCCAGAAGTAACACTGATAGCAACATGTTTCTTGTTTGAGGTAGACAATTTCCCAAAGTAGATTTACTAGCTGAAGGGAAGGGAAGGGAGAGGCGTAGAGGAGGAAGATGATTACAGAAACCTCAAATCACTGGGATGGAGCTAGCTGTTCTACCTACATGCCAATGTTTTGCACAGATGTCTCTAGCCTCATCCTCTCTCCCAAGATCTAGACTTATAAATGCAACTTCCCAATGGGCATCATCTCATAGGATTTCCACAAGCCCCATACTCCAGAACTGATACCCCTTCCCTGGGTTCCCTTGCTTGGTGAGTGGCACCACCACCCATCTGATATCCAATTCATAAGATAACTCTTTCTCATTCCACCTACACTAGGCCCTGCCCAAAAGAACTCTCAATTTTATTTGCTTTACTCTATTCCAACTCCCAATGTCTGAGGTGCCTAAGTTAACACTTCTGTAGCACCCAGCATTTTCTTTTTGTTTTATGGTCATCCGCCCACTACCAGAAAGTGAACTCCATGAAAGAGGGACCTTGTCTGTCTTGTTCAACACTGTATCCCTAGAACAGAACCTGGTCATTTAATAAAGGCTTCTTTAAAGAAATACTGAATTGAACACAATACTTAATTGTGAATTAACTCTTTCTATATGATACCTAGTCATCATTAAAAAACAGTTTTTGCCACTTACATTCGGTGAGTTGGTTTAATCACATTATTCTCTTCCTAACACTGCTTGAGGGTGGCTAATCTGAAGGAATGAGAGTTTCACTGAGGGTAAAAGGGATAATTTGAGAAAATGGGGCATTTTAGAGGAATGGAGATCTTACCAGGAGGGTGTTTGTAACAGATGAAAAAGTTGTACCAGGCACTGATCACTCAGAGCAGAAACGAGTAAGATGAAGAGGTGAGACTGGGTTGCATAAAGGGACAAAATACTGGCCAATCTAAGTCTATGTGCCTATGAATCTATAAGGTAGCTGAGAACATAGGCTTTGGAGTCTGAGTGGCTTGGTTTGAATCCTACCTCTGCTATTTACTAGCTGTGTCACCGTGGGCAACCTATTTTACCATTCTTAACTTCCCCTCTCTAAAACAGACATAGCAATGCCTAACTCACAAGGCTGTTACAAGGATGAAATGAGGGCTTGAAGGTAAAGCGTTTAGCACAGTGCCTTGGTAAGCACTTGTATGTATAAGTGCTGAAACGGTAGTGTAATAACTATTATTATTTTATTAATAATAATATATATTATTAATATTATACTGTAATTATATTTTTTGTTAAGGTTGGAGGTTTTTTAATTTAAAATTTTTATTTTTTGTTTATCTTCTAGAGTCTATGGCTATTCTGAAATTTTGAAGTTGCTAAAAAAAAAAACAAACCTTCATCTGGGATTGAAGGCACTAAATCAACAAAGATCGTGCATGAGTCACCAGCTTACGACTCATAGAACAACTCATAATTTCTCTGAAACTCAGAGGATGAAGTAAAATGGGACTTTTCTAAAGTAGGGCAGGACAACTACTGAGCCCATGTGCCACAACTACTGAAGCCCGCACGCCTAGAGCCCATGCTCCGCAACAAGAGAAGCCACCACAATGAGAAGCCCATGCACCACAACGAAGAGTAGCCCCCACTCGCCGCAACCAGAGAAAGCCCGCGCTCAGCAACAAAGACCCAACGCAGCCAAAAATAAATAAATGAATAATAATAAAAAAACCCACAGTAAATCCTTACATGTTAATATAAATGTTTTCCAAAACAACACAAAAAATAAATAAATAAATAAATAAAGTAGGGCAGGATAAACAATAGTAAATGCTCCACCCATGTAAGTGTTTTAAAGAAATATCAAAGTAGAAATCTGTTCATGTCACCTCTTGCTCACACTCACCAAGGGCTTCCCACTTCTCTTAGAAAAACATTCTCTCTCTCAGTGTGACCTGGAGGCCTTGCACAAGCCCTGCCCACCTCGCTGACTTCTATTATTCTTCACTCTCTCCTCAGGCCATTCACACCTGTGGCTTCCTCATCTTCACTGGGTGGCTTCTATTCAAATGTCACTCTGCTCAGGTGTCTCTTCCTCGGAGAAAGCCGAAACTGGCTTGAGCCAGCTGACTCAAGCCGAAACAGCTGCCTCTCCTCAGTCGCTCTGGGAACCCTCCTCCTGCATTAATTTTGCCATGTATCACTCATCATTATCAGCAATGAAATAATCTGTTTACTGTCTACCCCAATAGGTTAGTTCCATGAGGACCTGCCTTTGTCTATCTTATTACACGCTCCATATATCCCCAGGGCCTAGAAAAGTGTCTGTCGTCTAGTGTGTGCTTAATAAATACTTGTTGAAGGAGTGAATTAATAATAACAATAATATTGATAATACTACCTGTTGTTTACAGTTGAGCACTTACTATGTGCTATGCATTACCTCATTCATCTTAACAATGCTATGAAGTTAGGTACAATGATTACCACCATTTTACCGATGAGGAATCTGAGGCTTAACAAAGCTAAATTGCTGACTTACCCAAGGTCAGACATACAGTAAGTGTGGGATTTGAACCTAGGTCAAATGCACACATGCACACACAGACATGCACACACAAACACATATGCACTCTTTACGGGCGATCTGGCAAAAAGAAGAATATAAGGAAACAGGATAACTACTAGACTACCCAACACTCCTACCAGGGCTTGGGAAGATGACTGGAGTCAAAACTGGACCAATTTGCTTCCTGCTCTTGTTCATTCTCCTAAAAGGAGTGAAATGCTTGGCCAACATCCACAGTTGTAACCCAGGACCATGCCAACCCTCCATCGCTGAGGAGTCCTCACTGCACTCAGCAGTCCACAACACACAGTAGCATGGTCCAAAGATACAGTCCCCAGACAAACGTAACCTAACATTGATACTTTCCAAAAATGTCTGAGCTTCCATCTACACGTTATCTTTCTAAAGGAAAGAAAAAGTTAACAAGTTACTGTTTGTCAGCCTACAGATTACTATTCAAAGATGTTGTTGTCAGCAGAGAAAAGATGATTAATACTTGAGAAATAAGAATGGGGTGGTATTCTTCCTTCCAGTTGGAAAGGCTTTGGAGGGGTATGCTATGAAGTAAGCTCTAAGAATACTTCTTTTCTTATCTACTCTTCAAAGTATCCTAATGAAATTATATAATTACAGTCTACCAAATATTCCAAGGATAAGTAGAAATATAGTTAGCCAGATTGCTTATGTTTTTGACTTGTACAAAAAAGGCAGTAAATTGATACTGTATGACTCGAGATAAAGAGCTGGTGCGAACTCTCATACTTGGACTCACTGTCAACAATAAACTTCATGAGTTTTGGGATATCACTTGGCTTTTTGGTACCCTGATTTCTTTTTATATATAAAGAAATATCAATATTATGATTATGACCCAAATCAGGGTTGTTGGATACATTTTGACACTAATTCCTAATGAGATAGTATAAATTTGCACTTGATTTCATTTTAAAGAGAAAGAAATAAGACCTGAGGCCATGATAATTATGTAAAGTAGGCTTTTAATCACTTAAATTTATGCTACTTAGGGAAAAATATATGGGCAATATACATATTAGTGGCACAAAATCTCAATGTTTACCTGATATATGTGGATACAGTATGTCTCTTTAAAACATATACAGCTACACACACACACACACACACACACACACACACACACACACAGAGTTGGTCTTTTTATGGGAGGATAATTATATTGATCCACTGTAAGTAGGCCTAAGCTTCAAGCTATTTTCCAATATAAAATACCAAAGAAGGTAGGGAATACAAATATGTAGCACCAAGAATGGAAATTATGAATATTTTGCTATATTTCCTTAAAGAAACAAAATGTTACAGATAAAGTGGGGGCTTTCCTTGTCCTCTTTGTTTCCCATCCCAGTCCCTTCTTTTTATGCCCTGTCCAGAAAGCTAAGGCTAATATGAATTCAGAATGCATTTTCCCTCTATAAATGTAAATGTTTTTCTATACAATTAGGTATATCCATAAAAATATGTATAACTTTTGAAATGCATTGTTAAAATCTGCATAAGTGTACCAAACTGTGTATCATTCTGAAACTTGTTTTTTCCCATTCAACATATTTTTGAGAGCTTTCCATGTTGACATATTGATCTAGTCCATTCCTTTTAACTTCTCCATAATATTCCATCTTATGGCTATACCATATTGAATGTATCCACTCCCCAATTGATGGATATTTAGACTAATTCTCTTTCTCACTGTTAGAAGGCTGCAGTAAGCAAGTAAGCATCCTTGTACATGTCTTTCTGTGTGTGTATAAAGGTTTCTCTAGGCAGGTATATATCTTAATATGCAATTTTACAGCCATAGGAAATGTCCAACTTGCACATTACCATGGACTACTGAATTTGTCTCCACAGTGGTTATCTAGGTCATGAAAATTTGTAGGAGCTGTCTTTACTCTTGTCTGGTGCACACTTCAAGGACTACCCACCTTGCCCCATGAGATGGTGAGGGGGGTCACCTGCAACCACAAAAGCTACAGCTCATTTGGAGTTAGTCCTGCTCTCTTTAACTCAGTGAGTATCTCATTCAATGCAGCCACCAAAGGTGGAAGAGAAAACAAACCAAATATGACACCAATAACTAAAAGCCCTGGATTCACTTACACTACCTTGCAACAATGGCCTTTTATTCTGAACTATGAATAGCTCAATTATCAGTAATGCTGTTATTAACAAGTCAGCCTGGTAGCTATGATATAATATAGTAATATAGTTCTTAGCAAAGATGTTCTTTTCAGGGGGCTATAAAAACCAAATTACGCCCTTTCGGCTCTTGATCATAAATTCTTCTACTTTTTTTTTTTTTTAAAAGAAACTCCAGTGGTTCTCTTACTTACTTACTTACTTACTTATTTATTTATTTATTTATTTATTTATTTATTTATGGCTGTGTTGGGTCTTCGTTTCTGTGCGAGGGCCCTCTCCAGCTGCGGCAAGCGGGGGCCACTCTTCATCGCGGCGCGCGGGCCTCTCACCATCGCGGTCCCCCCCCCCCCTGTTGCGGAGCACAGGCTCCAGACGCGCAGGCTCAGTAATTGTGGCTCATGGGCCCAGCCGCTCCACGGCATGTGGGATCCTCCCAGACCAGGGCCCCAACCCGTGTCCCCTGCATTGGCAGGCAGACTCTCAACCACTGCGCCACCAGGGAAGCCCCTCTTCTACTTTTGAGACTCTACATCTTACAGATTAATAATGAGAATCTATACTTGAAATAGCTCTAAAAGACTTTTCCTATAAAAATGAATACCAACATCTTTGAAGGTAAAGTGGGAAAGGAATAGAAAAAATAGAAACCTACCCACATATAAATAATAATGGCCACAATTACAATCATTCTGTATGCCAGCTATTACAGAGTTAGTCACCAAGCCCTAAAAAATAGCACAGAGAATATAAACAATCTACAGTCATCATAAATTGGGGGGAGAAGATCTCAATTTGACCAAAATGTTTTTGAGGAGGAATTACTTATTTTGAAAGCCACAAACAACTTTGCAGCCTTAATGATCTGTACACACCAATAATATACTAAGTCACTGTATTTTTATCAGATCCAATGGGTCTTGTACTTATAAGCAACATAATGTAACAGAAGATTGGCAAAGTAATAATAAAAAAAATCAACTGAACTCTGAATATATGCAAGTCACTGTTCTAAGCAATTGCTGTGTTTTTATCTCATTTAGTCTTCATAAAAAAAATAAGAGGTTAGTACTAATGATATTCCTATTTACAGGTAACAAAACAGAGATACAAAAAGTAATATAACTTGTCCAAAGCCACATGATTCCAAGTGGTGGAGCCAAGCTCTGAACCAGGCAACGTGACTCCCAGCCCATGCTTGTAACCACTATGTAACACTGCCTTTCATAAATCAGGACAGGAAGAAACCTTCCCCTGGAGACAGCAGCTATTTCTCTCGCTATTTTCTTACTTTCGATCTCTGCTCCTTTTATTCCCTCTCCCTTTAGTTTTCCCTCTCCCTTGCTTATGTCTCAGGTCTATTTATAAAACACTCCTAGAGGGCGCCTGGATCAGGTAATGGCATTGGAGGGGTGCTCAGAAAGTCATTTGCTCCTGAAGCTAGATGTGGAAATAGGTACAGTAAGTATCATACAACACAATGCCTCATAAGCATTAGGATACTTACTTTAAGCAATAAAACATAAACCAACATTTCAATAAGATCAGAAACTCAGAATAAAATCTTGGAGACAATCATAATTGATTTTCCTTAGCCCATGTCTCTTCTTCCACCACAAGATTTCCTTGTTGATCTTATCCATATTTCTGGTTTTAACTGTCCCAAATCTGTATCCCCAATCCTAACCTCTTTGTTGAGCTTCAAGTTTTATAATAGTCAACTGTCATCTAGACATTCCCGTCTAGATGTTCCAATTTTAAGTTAAACACACCCAACACTGGATTCTAATTGCCTTACCACCCTCTCCCCAATTCTGCATCTACTTCTTGAATTTCCTACGGGATTTAGTGGAACCACTGTACCCAAGCTGAAACATGGGGTTCTCTACATCACTTCCCACATCAAACCATTCTGCTGATTTTACCTCCCTCAATTTTGTTGCTACTGCTGCATACCAGGACTGTAACACCTCTCACTTGGGCTATTTTGAGAAGCTTCTCAGTGGGCTCCCTGCTTCAAATGCATTATTTGCATTGCAAATAAATGAAAATCTGTCGCCCTCCCCTGCTCTGAACCTTGCTATAATTCCCTACTGCACTCAGAATAAAGCTCCTTTTCCTAATCCCAGCACTCATCTGGCCTTCAACCTCCCTGTCTTTTCCAACTCCCATCCTTTTAGTGCTCATCCTTGCATCCTATTAATCTGGGGTTCCCCAGGCCTAAATAAACTGTTTGTTCAACTAAACTTAACAAATATTCATGGTTTTGATTTTTAAACAACACAGAGTAATACTCACTCCTTTAGATTATGTGTAAATTATAATTTCAAATTTACTATGAGTTCAAATTTACTATGAGAAATAAACCTTAACATTTTTTTCTATTGTGGTAAAAGTCAATTTTTAAATAAGAAGTAACACTCCATTAAAACATGAGAAGGGAAAAAAGTTGTTTAAGGTCCACCAGCTTGTTTTTTTTTTAAATCAAGAATTGAGTTATTCTATTTCCATTCTATTCCTTCACTGTGGCGATTGTCATCAGAAGTTCTAAGCAGTTAAGGATTGTGTATAAGTTAGGATATAATCAGGGACACGGGCACCAATCTTAATTCGGGGGCTTGGTTAGATAGGTGGTGGAAGAGCCAAGAAGCCAGAGTACGGTGAGAAAGCCACAGACAGCCTCCACAAGGTCTAGGTCCGAAGGATGAAGGGTGAGGGCCATGCTACCAGAGCTCAAGGTCCCCCACAGCGGGCAGAGCCACAGGTGAGATGCAGCAGCTATCAGAGATGCCGTCTGACAGGGTACAGAGGACTCCTGAGTTGAGGAGGCAGGGCTGAGAGTCTGGGAGCAGGGCTGAGTACCACAGTGGAGGGAACTACATCGAGAGAGGGCTGCAGAGATCTGCAGAGAGTTCCCCTGCAGTACTGATTCCCTGCAGTTCCCCCGCAGTCTCCAGCTGAGTACTGATCAACACCTGCCTGTGAAGAAACCACCCGAGCCCAGGGCAAGAACCACATGAAAGGGCTTCCCTGGTGGCGCAGTGGTTGAGAATCTGCCTGCTAATGCAGGAGACACGGGTTCGAGCCCTGGTCTGGGAAGATCCCACATGCCACGGAGCAGCTGGGCCCGTGAGCCACAGCTGCTGAGCCTGCGCGTCTGGAGCCTGTGCCCCGCAACGGGAGGGGCCGCGATAGTGAAAGGCCCGCGCACCGCGATGAAGAGCGGTCCCCGCACCGCGATGAAGAGTGGCCCCCACTTGCCGCAACTAGAGAAAGCCCTCGCACGAACCGAAGACCCAGCACAGCCAAAAATAAATAAATAAATAAATAAATAAATAAAATTTAAAAAATAAATAAATAAAAAAAAAAAAAAAAAAAAAGAACCACATGAAAGGATTAGAGGGAACAATCTCCAAGGCTCACACAAAACCCTGCGGAGAGCTAGGGTTTTTTCCCTTCCTCCCTCCCTCTCATCCTCCGTCTGTGACTCTCACCAGTTTGGTGGTTACCAGCTTTGGCTGGAATGACTGCAAACACCCCGAGAGAGTCTGATGTAATTGGTCTAAGTGCAGGATGAGCATTAGGAGTTTTAAAAGCTCTCCCAGTAAGTCTAATGGTTCAGTACCACTGCAGGAGGTGAACCCAGCAGAGCGGGTCCTAGAAAAAGCAGCCTGTGGAAATCTGCACCATGCCATGCAAGGTAAGGAGAGGACCTGAGAGCCAGGGGATCCAGGATCAACAAATATGGCACAAAGAGGTGGGTAGAAACAAGGAAGAGGATAGGAAGCAAAAAAAACATAAACACAATCCTAAATCCTTCACTGGCTGGCTCAAATTCAGCTTCCCTCATCACCCCAGCTGCAGTTTCCTCCCTCTTACAACGCTGATTGCTATTCCTCCAATGACAAAATGTTAACATGTACTACCTCCCAAGTGTTCTCAGCTGGTAGCCAGCATCTTGCTATCTGCTCTGGGTCTTCCTGCAGTGCCCACCAGGAAAGTCTGTATGTTCCTCCTCTTGCTAATTACATCATGCACTTCCTTCTTTCCCTAACTGACTGGCTAGCTCATTTGGATATTTAGCTACTATTAAGTAGTAATTAATGGCTAATAATGGTTAATACATTACCCCTTCCAGATAGCATTTGCATGACAAAACTGACTTCAAGAATTTCAGGGCAGTCAGAGTTGCTTGAGTAGATTTTTGTGTGTCCCTTAAAATGTAAATAAATTTGAATCACATAACATAGGTGATGGCCTAACATTGAATAGTAATGATTTACAAATTTACAAATGATTAATTGCAATGTATTTTGATCACAACCCTACTCATGGCTGCTGAAACATTCAGCAAGGTGAATATAGTCTTAACATTTATATCTCTAGTTAAAGAAATCTAGTCATCGTCATTACATAAATTAGCCTAGAAATATGCTTGTTGTAAATTCCAAAGTCTTGAGGTTCAAATCAAAAGACATTTACTTTTTTTTAGTGGAAATAGTAAACATTATCTTATTTGCCTGAGAAAGCCACTTTCCAAAGAGGACAAAACCCAAGGTCAAAATCAGAAGTGCGCGCGCGCGTGTGTGTGTGTGTGTGTGTGTGTGTGTGTGTGTTTAGACTGACAGATAGGTTTTTCCCTGAAAAACTGAGCCCAAACTGCAGAAATGTTATAATAGTAAATGGTTCAAAATAGGTTTTTCCCTGAAAAACTGAGCCCAAACTGCAGAAATGTTATAACAGTAAATGGTTCAAAATTGGACATGCTGTTTTAAAAATTGTTTCTTCATTATGAATCTATATAAAAATTTGTGACAATCCACTTTTGACTATGTTAGAATAGTTACAATCTTTGTGGTAGTGCTGACTCCTAGAAACAAACTCCCATAAGACAGTCACAGAATACTGAAAAACATGCATGCATACATAAGGGCCAGACAATCTCTCCTTATGATCCTACAAGGAAAACATAAAGACTGAATTCGTACAAAGATGATTTCTGTTCATCAACTAATGCATAATATGCTTCCAGTGAAAAGTTCAAACTTCCATCACTACATTTTTAAACCCCCAAATCTCAATTACCACTAACTGGACTCCAAAAACTCTCACCGAAAGAAACATATCCATTCTACCTGAATACGTAGGCATAATCTCACTACAACTATCAGAATCTTCTAAACGTAGTTAATACATTTTAATGGACAGAATAAAAATCCAAAAGAGGTAAATGACCACAAACTGATGGAATCCCAGTAGGCTTTTGGGAGCAACAATGCGACAAGAGCTTTCTTCTTCCATCACATCATTAAAGAAGGAAAAAAAAGACGCTTTTGTACGTTAAACTAGAAAATTAAGGTTAAGTGAGCCATTGGTTTTTACAAAATGACTAACTTGTAATACTTAGGAAAGAAAACACAAGTTTAAGTTCATGTAATTACCAAAATTAATAGTAAACCCACCAGGATTTTATCATGAAGGTATATACCTCAGACAAAAAGCAAAGACAGAAAAGAAACTACTTTTCTTAGCATGTAAGAAGAACCTAACCATTTCTTTGAAAATAAAACCTATATACGTACTCTGTACTGAGTCAACATTCAATTAACACTATTTAGTGATTAAATCATGATGTTTAGGAACTCCACTCACGGGTAAGACCTGACAGGGTACCTTTCTGGGAATAAATGGCTGTGGTTTTTAAACACACTATTAGCTGAGGTGAGATCCTGTTCATACCAACAACCAAGCTGAAGAAATTCATCACTGTGAGCCGGATTCATCACGGTCAATCCACACAGCTCAGAGAATGTAAACATGACCTGGACAAGGTCAAAGGACATCCCCAGCCCTTAATATTACAAGGCTCTTTTCCGATTGGTCCCGATGAGTGTGCCTCGGGGACTCTGTGTCTCTGCGAACTGCCCATACAGTGTCTGACTTTGTTTGTGACAACAAAGGGGTCAAAGATTTGAGAGATAGAAGGAACAGCACACAGCCTCCCAAAGCAAAACCAAACCAAACAAGGAAAAACACTCACAATTGTATGGGGAAAAGAATGATTCTAGGTTGAAACTTCACATTAGAAAATACTTTCTTCAGTTAGTCAAAGGGAAATTAAAGGAAAAAAGGTCCATGTTTCTCAAAGCTTTTATCTATTTCTCCTTTGTAATTTCTCATGGAAACAGCAGATTTAAAGATTACCACATACACACAAACACACACAGTTGCTTTCTTTTAGTTATGGCAACTTCAAATTTTAGGGACAGACATGCCATACTTTTCTATGAGGTAAGAATGCTTAAGTGTACCTGGCTCTACATTTTAGAGCCAATAGCAAAGCAGAAAGACTTATAAAGAGCAAGGTACTATTCAAACAACTTCAGACAAACATTAATGGTGAGAAACATTACACAAGAAACACCGGGCATTTATAGATTTTTTGCTGAAAAGGATTACACGGGAAGTTTTAGGTAGAAGGAAGATTTTTAAATGTCCCATGTCTTCGTGGCAGATAAAAACGCAGAGACTCATGTAATAATCAGAAAAAAATATGTAAGATTCTCTTCCACATAATATCATGGATTAGGGATGATGGTGGGTCACATCACAGCTTTATTAAATATAATGGACATCTTCATACACCATATATTCAAGGTCTTTCTGTGTCAGCAAGCGGCTGAGAATAACTGAAGGCTAAAAAAACATAATCCTCTTTATCCACTTAAGCCCCTCTTCATAAATGCCTGAGACAGGTGGTCGGACCCTTCAAGGTCCATGGAATCATACAGTTGACTAAACTGGTGTTCCTATACCTGAAAACATTTACCGTAAGATTCTCTTAGCATACAGAGCAGAAACAGCCTATTTTGTTTGAGATAATCCAACTAGGTTCATCACTTCCTTCCTTTTGTTTCTATTTTAAAAAGAAAGAGAAACAGAAATCCCCATTCCCACCCCAACCCTACCCCCAACACAAATGATAATATCCTTAAATGTGCTCAAAGGAGCTATAAACTATGAAAAGATAAAGTTCAACTGCTGAGGGGCAGCAACAGTACACATGTTCTTACCTGATGTGGCCAATCAATTCAATAAGCTTGTGACTGAAAAAATAAGCTGTCAGCTCGGACACATGGCTCAGGACTGAACAGACCCCGAAGAGAGTTGTCGTTCCATTCAGGTCCTCCAAATGCCAGTAGAGAAAGGTGAACACGAAGCCGTATCCGAAACCCATAAACCAAGCCACGAACAACACGGAGCCGTACTGCACACTGCAAAGCAGCCTGATTAAGTCCCAGAAGTTGATGGCCTGCGAGTGGCTGGCGGCGGTTGGTGTCTCCTCAGAGGATTCTGTGGAGCTGTTCCTCTCTACTTGCGGGATCTCCACCTCTTTCCCTTTATTTTCACTGTTTTTGAAGTGGTTGTAGCGGAACCGGAACTGAGTAGCAACGATCAAGGCCATGGTCATGAGGACCCCAAAGACGATGAAGACAATCTGGTAGTTCCGGTATTCAGGGGGCTTACACCCCTTCCCATTGATGAGCACGCCCACATGGGTGTAGTCAATGCCAATGCCCACGGACAGCATCGCCAGGCCCCAGCCCAGGGAGCCCCACATGCGTTGCAGTCCATAGCGGTCTCTGTGCTTTCCCAGATACTGGAGGGTTACCGTGTCCACAATCGTGACAGAGGAGGCACTGAAAAATTCTCCTATTATGACAACTACCAAGATCACCAAGAATATAGCTTCTACTTCTTGTTGATCATAAACAAGAGTGACTTGGTCAGAAGGTAAAGATTTGGTGGTAGTGACAATAGAAGTGGTTGTCTCCCAGGTTGCATTTCCTGGGGGGGCAGAGGTTGCAGTGCTTGGGTTCATGGTCAAGTTCATAACATGGTCAGTAATTTCATCAGTCTGAGGCTGCAGAGTGGGCACACTGGTCTTGTTTGGAGCTGTCGAGAAGATGACAGTTTCCATGACACTGTGCCCTGCTTCTAACATCTCTGACCCATTGTAAGGAGGCAGGTTCCTTTTCTCACGAATTCCTGGTGATGTGGTAATGGAAGAGACAGTGGAGGAATTCGTTGGCAGGAGAGTGAACAGGTGGCTTGAACTGGTGGGATGAGCTCTTGGAGGAATCTTTGGTACACACCGCAAGGTAGCAGGTTTGACAAATCCGATGCCCAGGTTGAATAAAACCCAACACAAAAGGGAAAAGAGGAGGACAATTTTGCCTTTTTTAAAGCGATCTGCAACTACACCCCAAAAGGGGGCACTGCAGAATTCAATGAAGTATCGAATACCTACCAGCAGCCCACTCTGGCTTGGTGACATTCCCAGCTGCTTATAATACACAGGCAAAAGGGGGTAAAGAGAGCCATATGCAGAGTAAAAGAAAAAATAAAAGACCTTGGAAATTAGAAGATCATTGTTTATTTTAACGCAATGTTTCTCTATCCAGTCTATTTCCTCCTCAGGAATAGCAGCTGTTTCAGAGGGGGAAGGTGTTTCATTTGAAGGTGGTTCTGGTTCCCTGGAAATACCATTAAAAGGATCGGCAAGCACATATTTTCTCTTCTGTTCCTCTTCATCATCGGTTAAGATGGCAACTTTATCATCTGTCGCCATGGCTTATCACCACCATCAGAAAGTTGATGACCTTCAAAATTTTGGTTGTTGATCTGTAAAGTAAAATTTAAAAGAAGGCTTAGTATGAAAATGATAACATTTAGACATAGAGCTTCATCTTGCCGGAAACTGAGGAGTTTCAAACTACAACTAAAAATAGTAATTGTGAGAGAGAACCATCACAACTTATCACTTGCAGCCATACAGTACTGATAAAGAAAAATAGCTTTCAAAAAATCAAGTACTCGCTTTGTGGCCACTGACTGACTAATTACATCTTCTAATGACAGGTGTATAGCTCACGTTCATTCTCAATCTTTTCATTGATTCCTATGGAAAATGTACAAATGATAGGGATTATGTCCAAACCAAATAGAGGGAATTGAAAGTAAACAGTATTTATAGTTTCTTGGTTTTACTTTTCAAATAAATCCACTGCACTATGAAGTCCAGAATTCTTAGAAAATAAAGGTAGCTAAAACCGTTCAGTTTTTAGAGAAAAACAGAAATAAGAAATACAGAAATAAGCTCTTAACCACAACCGCAAATGTGATGAGAAAGAGGGAGCCAATTGCACGTTTGCATCTGTAGTTGGTCACTACAGCTGTGCCAATGATATCCTGGTAAGTAAGTCTTTATGCTGCTTATATCACATACATTTTCCAGATGTGCTTTTATAGATTACAGTTTAAGAAAATGTCAGAAAAAAAAATAGCAGATAGCATTTATTGAGCATGTACTCTGTGCCAGGCAACACTGAAAGATCTTTAAACGTATGAATTCATATTCATTAAAATAACCCTATTATCTTCTCCATTTTACAGATGAGAAAAATGAGGCATGGTGAGTTTAAATACTCACATGTGGCAGAGCAAGGATTTGAACCCTAATATTATGGCTTTAGGACAAATGCTCTAATACACCACACTGAACTGCCAAATACCATATTTTGGATAATAAAGTGCTATTAAACCTTTTTATGAGACAGGGTGCTTCATATGAAAGATAAGCAATATATCAAAGGCATAAATTTATAGGAACTGTGCCACATTCCACCAGAATTTCCCTTTCTTCTATTATACAAATGATTAAAGAGTCAAAAGGTCTTGCTTGCATCAAGATTTGTCAAGTTGCAATGAATATAATTGGATGTAGGTGGTATACATATTAAATACTTATTAATTCATTTCATCTTCTTTACTAGAGAGAAATAACTCCACTTGCCACCCCTTGGAACACATCTTGCTCTCCCTTTTCCCCAAATGAAGAATAAATTTCTGAAGATCTTCCAGAATCATGCTTGTAAACATTTTAAAATCTCTACATAGCTCCTAGGCAGACAATAGAAACATAACTTACTGAGGCCTGTGTAATAAGTCAGTTTATCTTTTACCCCCAAAGCCAGGTGTCAACATAGCTATAAGCTTTGAAAATGTTCATGTATTTCTTTTACTTAGGTTAAAATTTTTTTATTTGAGGTAAAATTCATATAACATAAAATTAACCATTTCAAAGTAAAAGATTTAGTAGAATTAGTACATTCACAGTGCTGTGCAACCATCACCGCTCTCTAGTTCCCAAATCATACTAAAAGGTCTTCCTCAATGTTCTCTACTTATTTTTCTTTCATCATTATTGCCTCTACCTACCCAAGTCAGCAGCTCCAATTCTATTTCATCACCTGAAAAGAACAGCAATTCTCCTTTGGACTTATTTTCTAAATTAATTTCATTTTGAGCTCAAACTTGAAAGAAATATTTGTTTTTAAAATGTATAAAATTATATGACACTTCCAGGTAAAAATGGCAGATTGAGTGCATCTGGTTTTACTCCATCCCTAAATCCAACTAAAATAACAACACACACACACACACACACTTTTAAAGTCATAATCCAAGCTGGGAAAATTAAAGGGTACATAATAGCAATAAAATAAAATTCTGGAAGCCAGAACATAGACAACTGGTAAATCACGGTAAATCTGAGAAAGCTGAAACCCTGGTTGACAGTGGGAAAAGCAAGAACTAATACAATTTGTTCCTCAGAATCCCTCAAAGGCTCATGGGTTGGCCATATTAGGTTATTTGCAAGTAAGAGTGTGTGTGTTTGAGGGGGACTTGCTGCTAACTACAGAGTTAATCGGAAGTCTGGACCCCTAATTCTGAATGCCCAATTCCCTTCTCCACTCCACATAGCTAGCCAAACAACTAGAGGTTTTTCCCTCTGGAGAGGATGAAACAGAGGTTCTTGAGCCATAGAGCAACAGGAACAGTTGAGAGTAGGGGCGCCATATTGAAAACAGGAGGCACTAAGTGAACATACACATCCTAGATTCAAGCCCTGGCCCCGACTCCAGCCCCCATCCCACTTAACCTCACTAGGTTCCCAGAGGCTAGCAAGGCTTTTATCCTCCAAGGCTTTCATCCTCCCAGAGGCTGGCAAGAACTGGAAGGTTCTTCCGGGGAGAATCTGACTAGCCCAAGAGAAATGACCTCTCAATCCTGATATTTTAGCCTCCCCAACTAAAGAACCCAACCAAATCACTCCACACAGGAGTTCAGAGTCTTATCTAGCCCTGCCACTAAACATGAGCAGTCACCGAGAATTACAAGATATTTAAGGAAAGTCTCTTACAGGGAAAGATAGAACCAAAATAAACAGGAAAAAAAAAACAATATGGAGAAAATAGAAGCTCTGTGAGGAGGAAAATATTTTTTTAAATATATTATTAATATCTTTAGAAATAGGAAAAGAAATGCAACTATGGAACAAAAATAAGATAATACATATTTTTTAAGAAGGAGGAGGAGGAGGAAGGAATAAAAGGAATGCTTGAATGAAAAAAAAAAGCTATAAAAATATGTTATAGAAAAAAGAGCACAGGGACTTCCCTGGTGGCACAGTGGTTAAGAATCCACCTGCCAAAGCAGGGGACACGGGTTCGAGCCCTGGTCCGGAAAGATCCCACATGCCGCAGAGCAACTAAGCCCATGTGCCACAACTACTGAGCCTGCACTCTAGAGCCCGTGAGCCACAACTACTGAAGCCCACGTGCCTAGAGCCCGTGCTACATAACAAGAGAAGCCACCGCATTGAGAAGCCCATGCACTGCAACAAAGAGTAGCCCCTGCTAGCTGCAACTAGAGAAAGCCCGTGTGCAGCAATGAAGACCCAACACAGCCAAATAAATAAATTTATAAATTTATAAATTTATTTTTAAAAAAAGAAAAAGAAAAAAGAGCACAAATGAAAAATTAACAGATGACGTGGAAGAAAAATTTTAGGTGACTTAGAAAAAACAACAACAATAAACAGATACCTCGACCTCACATCATATAAAAATAAATTCCAGATAAATTGTATATCTAAAAGTAAAAGATAAAATAACATAATTTTTAGAAGAAAACACAGAAAAACATCTTGAAGATCTTAGGACAGAAAAAAGATTTATTAAATAGGACATAAAAAGTGCTAAGCATTAAGGAAGAAAAAAATAAATTGGAGTACATTAAAATCAAGAGCTTCTGTTCATAAAAAGGCAACATTAAATCTGAAATGGCAAGCCAAAGAGTAGGAGAAGGTATTCTGGTGAGGGTGAATGTTATATATATTTGACACAAGAATGTATCTGATATATAAAGAATCCTTCTTAAAATTTATAGGAAAATATCAAGTAGCCCAATAAGAAGAATGAGTGAAAGACTTGAACAGGCACTTCACAAAAGAGCTTATGCAAATGGTGAATAAATATATAAAAAGATGCTCAACTTGACTACCGTGAGCAGTGAAAGCAAATTAAAACCAGAATGCAATAATGTAACATACCTCCAAAATGGGAAAAATAAATAAGACAAATAATACCAAGTGTCGGTGAGGATGTGGAGCAACTGGAACTCTCATATATTGCTGGTGGGAGTGTAAAGTGATACACTAATAACTGTTTGGGAATAGCTATTAAACCTGAATGTATAGCCTATGACAAGTCTAAGGTATGTATATTAAATAGTAATATATTCACCAAATGATATCTACAGAAATGTTCAGGACAATTTTAATAGCCCCAAACTGGGAGCAACCTGTCCACAGCAGAATATATAAATTGTGTTATATCCATACAATGAAATGCCATATAGCAATAAAAATGAAGAAACTACAAATACGTACAATGACAAGGATAAATCTCACAAACATAATATGGAATGAGAGAAGCAAAAACCAAAAGAACATATACTACATGATTCCACTGATACAGAGTTCAAAAGTTGGCAAAACTAATTTATGCTCTTATAAGCCAGGTAGACTTCTGCTTCTGAGAAGATGAAGTAGACATACTTTTCCCTACTGCTCCTGCTAAGTACAACTAAAAATCTTGGACATTATATATAAAACAAACATAGAAGACTCTAAAATGTAGGCAGAAAAAGGCAGACCTGCTAGGGGACTTGATACCCAAAGAACAACACACCGATGAGTGGGGCTAAAGAACTCAGAAACGTTAATGAGGACGGACCAAAAAAAAAAGAACTGGGCCTCTCCAGCCAAAGAACCAGGAAAGAGCAGCCCAGAAAAACAGAAAGCTATAGATAATTACTCTATTCCAGTTAAATACCACAGAGAAAGAAAAGCCTGTCCCACTCCCACCTCTACTAGCAAAGGCCAAATGGGGAACCTAGACTTCCACCTTCACCAGCTATAACAGAGCACCCCAACCCCTCAGCCGAGTTGGTGTCAGAGAAGGTCAAGTATGGAGCTGAGACTTTCATCACTGCTAGGAGGTAATGAGGCCACATCCCCACAGCAGTGTCAGTGGAGGCCGCATGGGGAATCTGGACTTCCACCCCCACCTGTCAGATTGACAAGGCACCCTTTCCCCACTGAGGTGGTGTCAGAGGAGGCCCGGTGGAGAGTCAGAACTTTCACCACCACCCAGCAGTAACAAGATTACTCCCCCCACCTCCACTGTGGTATCCACGGGAGGCCATGTGGGGAGCAGTAAGAAGGCACTCCTATCCCTCCCAGCCAGGGAGGTATCAGTGGACACCTAATCATGAGCCAGAACACCCATCTCTACTGCAGGCGTCAGCACAGGCTGAGTGGGGAACCTGGACTTCTACCTCCATCTGGAAGTAATGAGGCAGCATCTCCCATTCCCTTGCCAGAGCAGTGTCAGAAAAAATCCAGCTAAAACAGAAGGCTTACGTAAGATCCAGAGTCTCACAACATAAAACCCCAAGTGTCCAGGTTTCAATTAAAAAAACCATCATACCAAGAATCAGGAAGACCTCAAACTGAGTGAAGAAAGACAGTAGATGCCAACACCAAAATGAGAGGAATGTTAGAAGACGGTAACAAGGATTTTAAAACGGCTATCAAAAATGCTTCAACAAGCAATTACAAACATGCTTGAAACAAATGAAAAAAAATAGAAAGTTGAAGCACAGAATAGAAAGTCTCAGCAAAGAAATATAATATATAAAGAAAAACAAAATGGAAGTTTTAGAACTGTAAAATACAATAACCAAAATATGAAAAACTCAATGCATGCACTCAACAGCAGAATGGAGGAGAGAGAGGGAAGAATCAGTGAGCTGAAAGAATAATAGAAATCATACAATCTGAACAACAGAAAGAAAATAGACTGAAAAAAATTAACAGAGCCTGAAGAACCTGTGGGACTATAACAAAAGATTGAACATTAATGTCATCAGAGTCCTTGAAGGAGAAGAGGAAAAGGGCAGTACTGAATTACTCAAAGGAATAAAGGCTGAAAACCTCTCAAATTGGCAGAAGACATAAACCTACAGATTCAAGAAGGTGAATGAATTCTAAACAAGAGAAACCCACACCAAGACACATCATAGTCATCTATAAAAACCAAAGACAAAGAAAAAATCTTGACGGCAGAGACAGGAATCACAACTTACCAACAGGGGAAAAACTATTCAAATGATAGCAGATATTTTATCAGAAACCATGGACACCAGAAGGAATACAATATTTTTTAAATGCCGAAAGAAAAGAATTATCAAGTGAGACTCCTGTCTCCAGAAAAAAAGTCCAAAACCCAGAAAACTATGGACCAATATCCCTATAAACACAGACACAAAAATCCTTAACTAAGTGTTAGAAAAGAAAATTTAGCAATATGTAGACAAGAATTGTGCATATGACCATGTGGGATTTATTCCAAGGATGCAAGCCTGGTGCAATATTTGAAAATCAATCAATGTAATCCACCGTATAAACAAGGTAAAGAAGAAAAAGTATCATGGGGCTTCCCTGGTGGCACAGTGATTGAGAGCCTGCCTGCCGATGCAGGGGACGTGGGTTCGAGCCCTGGTCCGGGGAGATCCCACATGCCGCGGAGCAGCTGGGCCCGTGCGCCCGCCACAGCTGCTGAGCCTGCGCTCTGGAGCCTGCGAGCCACAACTACTGAGCCCATGTACCACAACTACGGAAACCCGCGTGCCTAGAGCCCGTGCTCCACAGCGGGAGAAGCCACCGCAATGAGAAGCCCACGCACCAAAACAAAGGGTAGCCCCTGCTTGCTGCAACTAGAGAAAGCCCACAAGCAGCAGTGAAGACCCAGTGCAGCCAAAAATAAATAAATAAAATAAATAAATTTATTTTAAAAAAAAGTATCATAATCCTATTAATTGATGCAGAAAAAAGCATTTGACAAAATTAAACACTCATTCAGGAAAAGTCTCAGAAAAATAGGAATAAAGGGGATCCTCCTTAACTTGATAAAGATTGCCTACAAAAACCCACAGGTAACATTACACTTAATGCTGAAAGACTGAATGCTTTTTCTCTAAGATAGGGGAGAAGGGAAGACTGTCTGGTCTCATCATTCTTATGCAACTTTGTGTTGGAAGTTCTATCCAGTGCAATAGGGAAAGAAAAGGAAACAAAAGGCATACAGATCAAAAAGGAAGAAACTGTCTCTATTTGCAGTTGGCATGACTGTCTATGTAGGAGATCCCAAGAAAGCTACAAAAGCTTCTAGAAAGAAGAAATATTTCAGTATAAATTAACAAAACATGTACAGGACTGTATGCTGAAAACTACAAAATGCTGATAAAAGAAATTAAAAATTTAAATAAATGGAGAACCATACCATGTTCATGGGGTGGAACACTCAACACAGTAAAGATTTCAATTATCCTCAAATTTATATACAGGTTTAACACAGTCCCTATCAAAATCCCAACAAGATTTTTTTGTGGATATAGGTGAGATTACTCTAAAATTTATCTGAAAAGGAAAGGGAACTAGAATAGCTAAAGCAATTTTGAAAAAGAAGATTTATTACTTATCCACATACTAATCACCACTATGTGGTACTGGTGGAAGAACAGACACATAGATCAATGGAACAGAACAGAGAGCCTAGGAATAAATCCACACAAATATGTCCAAGTGATATTTGACAAAGATGCAAAAACAATTCGATGGGAGAAAGATAAAAAACTTTTCAACAAATAGTGCTGGTGCAATCAGTCATCAATAGGCAAAAAATGAATGTCAACCTAAGTCTCATACCTTATATGGATACTCACTCAAAATGGATTCATGGATTTAAATGTAAAACTGTAAAACTTTTAGGAAAAAAAAACCTAGGAGAAAATCTTCAGGTTCTAGTGCTAGGCAAACGGTTCTTAGACTTAACACCAAAAGCATGACTCAAAAAACGAAAAAATGAACAATTAGACTTTATCAAAATTTGAAACTTTTGCTCTGTGAAAGGCTCTATTAAAAGAATGAAAAAACAAGCTATAAACTGGGAGAAAATATTTGCAAGCCACATATTCAACAAAGGGCTAGTATCTAGAATATGTCAAGAATTCTCAAAACTCAACAGAAAATATACCAAACAATCCAATTAGAAAACAGATAAGACATGAAGAGACATTTCACCAAAGAGAATATACAGGATATACAGATGCAAATAAACACACGAAAAGATGTTCATTGTCATTAACCGTTAGGAAAATGTAAATTAAAAACATGATACATCACTATACACCTATAAGAATAGCTAAAATAAAAATAGTAACACCACCAAATTCTGACAAGGATAAAGAGAAGCTAAATCCCTCATACATTGCTGCTGGGGATGTAAAATGGTACAGCCACTCTGCAAAGCAGTTCGGCAGTTTCTTATAAATCCAAACACGTGACTACCACGTGACCCAGCAACTGCACTTCTGGGCAGTTATCCCAGAGAACTGAAAACTTATTTTCACACAGAAACCTGTACACAAATGTTCACTGCATCTTTTATCTGTAATAGCCGAAAACTGGAAGTAACTCAGATGTCCTTCATAGATGAATGGTTAAACAAACTGGTACCTCCGTACCATGGAAAATTGTTCAGCAATAAAAAGGAATAAATGACTGACACATACAATAACCTGAATGAATCTCCAGAGAATTATAAAGAGTGAAAAAAGCCAATCTCAAAAGATTATCCACTGTATGATTCCATTCATATATCATTCTCATAGTGACAAAATTACTGAAATGGAGAACATATAAGTGATTGCCAGGGGTTCAGTAGGGAGTAGAGGTGGGAGGAAAGTGGAGGCGGCTACAAAAGGGCAACGTGAGGGATCTAGTGGTGATAAAAATGGTCTGTATCTTGACTGTATCAATGTCAGTATCCTAGTTGTGCTATTATACTAAAGTTTTGCTATTATACTAAGGTTTTGCAAGATGTTACCACTGGGGGAAAGTGGGTACTGGATAAATGCGCTATCTCTATTATTTCTTACAACTGTGTGTGAATCTATAATTATCTCAGAATAAAAAAGATTAATTAAAAACATTCAAGATAGTAATTACCCTTGGGTGACGTAGCAGCTAGAAGGAGTTCTGGGGTCCTGATAATTTGGGGGTTTTGGGTTTTTTTGTTTTTGTTTTTATCTGAATCTTTATTAAATGGAAGTATTCACGTTATAAAAAGTCAGTGAACTATGTTATTTTTCAACAACAAAAAAAGAACTTAAAATATGAAGCAAAAAAGAAAAGAGATGAAAGTAGGAGAGAAAAGACAAGACAAATATAGGATCACCCAGAAAGTCAAGTACCTAAAAAACAGGAACTCCAAGAGAAAAACAGAGAAAATTGAGAGATGGGAATCTTTTTAATTCAAGAAAATTTCTCAGAACTGAAAGATACATGAGTTGTTTGAAATGACCACGGAGTACTTAACACAGTGGATAAAATACATCCAAGCCAAAGTACATCATCAAGCTTTCAGAACATCAGAACAAACAGACGGCCCTACAAACTTTCAGAGAATAAAATGTGTCACATACTAAGGATCAGGGACCAGAATGGCTTCAGATATCTCAACAACAACACTGGAAGCTGTACTCAACCCATTTATCATTCAAGTTTATAGGTAAAAGAAAGACATTTCACATATGCAATTTCTCAAAAAAAATGTACCTCTCATATACCCTTTCTCAGGTTGTGCACTGGCAAAACAAGGGAATAAAACAAGAGAGAGTAAGATGTGGAATTTAGAAAATAAGAGAACTAACACAGGAGAGAGGCAAAGGGAATACGGCATGCTGGTGACTGGAGATCCCAAGATAACACAAAAGGCGGCCAGTGTAGCTGGGTCAGGTGTGCAGGTTCCAGGAGAGGCTTTGTCAGCAAAGTGACACCTGCAGAATACCAATACATTTGAATGTCCTAAGAGGAAATTTAGACCACTGGTGAAGAGTTTAGGGATGAATTACTGGTAAGTTTAGAGAAAGGTAAACGAAACACTGTAAGAAAACAAAAAGTTGCACAAGAAAAGAAAAATAATCATAGTTTACTACATGTCTCAGCTTCGATCACATAGTCATACTAACGTAAGTAGTGACTACTGAACTAACCAAAATTGCCACGTAACTATATGGGGAAGATAGGGAAATGAGAAGGCTGAATGGGCACAGAGAGGCGGGGCAGCATGCAGAGTAACTCTGTACCTTCCATAGTGGGAAGACAACAGATAATGCCTACAATTTAAAAATCATGAATTAAGAATACAAGCTTTGGGCTTCCCTGGTGGCGCAGTGGTTGAGAATCTGCCTGCTAATGCAGGGGACACGGGTTCGAGCCCTGGTCTGGGAAGATCCCACATGCCACGGAGCAGCTGGGCCCGTGAGCCACAATTGCTGAGCCTGCGCGTCTGGAGCCTGTGCCCCGCGACGGGAGGGGCCGCGATAGAGAAAGGCCCGCGCACCGCGATGAAGAGCGGTCCCCGCACCGCGATGAAGAGTGGCCCCCGCTTGCCGCAACTGGAGAAAGCCCTCGCACGAACCGAAGACCCAACACAGCCAAAAATAAATAAATAAATAAATAAATAAATAAGAAAATCCTTAAAAAAAAAAAAAAAAAAAAAAAAAGAATACAAGCTTTTTATTTCAAAATGCACTGGTGAGTATCAAAATAATCACCTTAAAGGCAAAGAATGTAGTTGCCTCTGGAGGGAAAATGAGGAGGGATGTCGTAGAAGTCTGATTTAAAAAAATAAAAGAAACAAGTCTTGTAAACTTGCTAATTTTTTTTTTAAAAGCTTTGTACATGCATAACTCACTTAAAAAATAAAAAGCAAAGCTAAAAAAGAAATATGCAGTCACAGGGGCTTTGTCTTGGTACAAGATAATCAAAAGCAGCTGCTAGTATCTTTCTATCACAGACTAAAAATAGTTTTCAGAATTGTACAGAACGAATTCTGACTGCATGGATTCCTGTCAGGTGGCTTTTATTTAATTATCCTCCATAAATCAACTACTGCTTCTATAACAAGTAGGTCAGAGAAGGACACAAAGTTACCTTTAAAAAGCATAATTCCCAAATTGTTCAAGTGATGATGAAGAACTGAATCAACCTCCAAATGCTAATTCAAAGATGCAAAATATATTACATTAGGAGGTTGATTTAAACCTCGATGAGTGACTTCCCCTAAACCATTCTTTCCTCTCCATCTGATTCAAATGATTTTTAATTATCATAGGTTATGCAAAGTTTCTCTTGTTAACATGAGTCCAGATGTTAAGTAGTTCTCAAAATATCAACAAATGCAAAGTAGTGAAGAAAATGTTCCTGTAATATGGCATTCAGTACCTTTTATATGAATGTCACATTCAGTAACTTTTATATGAATTTCAAATTTAAAAATACAAACAAACAAAAACTTTTAGTTTCAACTCTGGACATTAGTGTCTAGACTCAATATTTTCAGGTCATATTTAGATACTATGAAAAGAAACTGAAATAATCACATTGTGAACAAAGAAACAAAATAAAGTATAACTATAGTCATCTGTGTAATCAAAGGATCAGGGACAAAAAAGAAACAAATGAACCCCCCAAAAACCTCTGCATTTTAATAAAATTAAAATATGTCCCAAAGCAGGGCATGCTTTGGATGACTTAGATTACATTTAATTTGCCATAAAGATTGATAGAATAAGTATAAGGAGCAGTTAGAATATTCACATGCTGTATGAAGTACTTAACCTGTTTACAAATCTAGGGGAGAATTTTTTTATTTAATAGTCCACCAACATGAACCCATTAAGCTAATGTTTTGTTTTAAACTTCTGAATCTTAAAGATTTTTTTAAAAGAAACTTTAAAAAAGAGAGAAAACATTTCAAATTATAAACAGAAATAAATCTATGAATTTCTCTAGAAAAATCTATATTACAGGTTTGCAGTTAATCCTACTTGGATAAGAAGGGCTTTTGTTTGTTTTTTAGAAAAGCAGAAAAGTTTTCTCACTTGGCACTCTCTAATGATAGTAATCAACATCATTACTGTGAACATATATAACACAGCCTTTTAAAACCTGGAAGGGCATTCTACTAGTACCTACACTGAGTCATTAAAAAATAGTAGGTATTTCTGAATTATTGATGAGGGGTGATGAAATCATTCTTGTTAAAATTGATAGCTTTCTTCATTAAATATTTAAATTAAAGCTGCTCAAAAATACATTGAGTTATGCACAAATACATGAGTATGGAAATGGATTCAACTTCTGAAGAAGGAAAATCTTAAACCTGAATATATTACTTGGAATAATAATTGCCAAAGGTCAGATCTGCCAATGCTATGATAATGTGTGCTCTAATGTAGCAGTGACATAACTACCAGCGATGGAGAGGAAACAATCCATGGATTACACAGAAGGGACATTCCTCCTGGCACCACTGCTATCAACACGATGTTGCCCAGAGACCAGGACTGAAGCTGCAAAATGGGGAAATCCACTTCCTGAACCCTCAGAGCTAGCTCTACCCTGTCAACTCTTATTGACCACTCTCTATGCCTCTGAGCAATGTGAATCCCAGAGCAGAACTCTAATCACTGCTGCATTGTATTCCTAACACAGACATACAGAAGCTCCTCTAAATAAGCCTTCGCATCCTGGTATTTACATACTATACTGTGAACATTCAGTTCAACCCCCAGCATTTTCCAGAATAGAGCTTTCCTCAGAAGCACAGCACTCAATGTCAATCCCAACAGATATTTTTTCAATAAGGATTGCTTTAGCATCTGCTACACATTTAGCCAATGTCATGAAAAAGAAATATAAGTTTGGTTTTACAACAGTTACACATGCTACAAGGGCATTAAGGTGTGCAAAGGTGAATGACTATTTTGGAACCTTCCTCTTCCTTTTGGAGCATTTTGACGTGGCTCCTTTATGGTTACATCAAATTGCGAAAGAATCAAACTACTTCTAGTTTTGTCAGCCCCGATTCTCCGGAGTCCAGTTTGAGCCCTGCAGGCACTCAGTGCTACACCCACAGGCTCCCCACAGCTGCTAGCGACAGCATTCCACTCGGACTGAAACTCCTCCCGGAACCCAGAACCTGCTGTCCTTGTCATTCTTGATGGACCTTTCCCAGGCTCACAGCAAAACCTGTCTGCTAGGTGACAAACTGATTCATACAGTGGTTAATTCACAGCCTGTGGTTGTCCCCCTTGGACAACATTTTTGTATTTTAATAAGGGTTTTCAGTGGGCTATATTATTCTCACTATTATTACTAACTACACCACCACAACACTTAAACAACACTTGCTATGGGCTTAAAATGTACTAACTCATTATTCCTCACAACAGTTCTCTGGGGTAAACATGATTACTTTCCTCACTTTACAGATGAGGAAACTGAGGCACAAAGAAGGTAAATAATTACCCCAACGTCACATAGGGAATATGCAGCAGAGCTGGGATTCAAATCCAGACAGTCTGTGCTCTTAGCAGGTACTGCCTGTCAACCCACTGTGCCGCTACTAGACAAAGAGGTCTTGGGCCTCGAAGACGTTATAGTTGACAAGGTGAGCCCAAAACACAAGGAAGATTTAAATGACAAGTCAGAGGAATAATACAAGAGAAGTCACAGAACACTGCATAATTAGCCAAAAATGTTACTGATAACAGGGGTGCTTCTGGAGTTCAGAGTAGAGAGTCCAAACTCCAGATGGGAGTTGTCGAGAGAATGAGGGACTTAACTTGAACCTTGAAAGATGTGTACGATTTGCCTTAGACAAAGGATGGAAAAACTACTCCAGGATGGGGGAAAGAAAAGACAGCAAGAGATCCTTACAAGGTTAATACTGGGGCTGAAGGGCAAACGAGGCTAGCAAACAGCAATAGATTACAGATGCCCTCAAGAATCAAGCTGAGGGATGACTGGGTAGAATACAAAATACTACATTAGAGAGTTATAGTGAAGATAAAGACATGCTTTTTTTTTTAATCCCACAAGCATGAATTTAACACCAACCATTAAATGGGATGCATGCTTGGTGACCAATAATTCAAATGGTGTAAAGACGCAGTCCCTGCTATCAAATCCAGTGGAGAGAAAAAGAGGCAGGGGTCTCTCCACAACCATAACCTGCTGTGCCAAATGTTAAAATAGGTGCAAGCACGGGTGACACAGGAGTCTCTGGGGTGGGGCCTTAAGGGGAGCCTTAGCGGATGAGTAAGCGTAACCCCCAAAGGAGAACCACGGGAGGTGCCGATCAAGAAAGGCCTTCTGCACGATGCCAAGGGGTTCCTGAGTCGGGAGTGAGAGACTGGCCGAGATTGGGATCCTAGCTCGGCCACTGTCGAGTTCTGTGGCCTTGGGAAAGCTTTTAACTTCTCTAAGTCTTACTCTTCCTCATCTACAAAACAAGAAACATAATAATATTTTTCCGTTAGGGTAGCCGTGAGGATGAAAAAGGATGATGCGTGTTGAGCTCTTAGCACAGCGCCTGATACGTAAGAACTTGTGCGTATTATGTATTTTGAGTATAATGGGGAGCCTCCAAAGAGAACTGAACAGGAAAGTAGAAGGGTCACATTTGTATTTTACAAAGATCATTGTAGCTTCAGTGTGGAAAAGAGATTGGCAGGGTTCTGCCACTGCAACCTCTACTAAGGATTCCCTAACATCTGACCTTCTATTTTAGTGTAACACTAATTGCAAATACTGATATCCTGTGATGGAATCATTTTAGATAGTACTTTATGAACTGAATCTAAGGCAATTTTTTATAACATCTGGAAATACAATAAACTTGCAGTATTTTCCTGACTCCTTCCTCTATTTCTGAAGATTACTCCCACACCTGAGCTGTTGCATGACGTAGGGGTAATTTTATTGCTCTTTTTATAGATATTTCCTGTTTGCCCAACTAGATCATAAACTCTTTGAGGGAGGAATCCAGTACTTAGCATACTGCCCTTTATTCTTGTAAGCTCTCAATAAATATTGGCTATTTTTGACAAATACCTGATGGCAAAATACACATAAGATTTTACTGAAGCTTAAGGTGACAGACATTAATTTTAGGAAGTGCAGAGAGAAGTCTCAGTTGCTCTCCTGGCTTTGACAAAGCACTGCCTCTTTGAGCCTCCCTTTCCTCATTGTAAAATGGAGACTAAAAACACAAACCAGAGTCAATTAACTCTCAGAGGGGTTCTAGGGCTTAAATGAAATAATGTATGAAAAAGCATTTTTCTAACTCAAAAGCAACATAGCAACATTCGGTGGCGGTGGTGGCTGTGATCTCATTCCAGGGCATGATATTTCATTACAATGCTGGGCCTTATTTTGCAATCACTCCAAAAGCATTCTTCCCAAGTGATCTCGTAATCCCTGGTGCCACCCTTGAACCCCGGAACCCAGCTAGCATTTTATCCATCACGGCTCATGAATTTACATCCATATCCATTTCCATGACCACAGCCTAGTTGGGAGGTGGGATGGGTGCACAGGTTTATTAGAGAACACATTGTTGGATTATGGACTAGAATGATAATTAAGTATCCACAGCAAGAAATAACTATTCATTTAAAATATAGCCCCCTGGGACTGAGTGAACTGATGAGGATGATTATAATTTTTGTGACTTTCTGTTTGAATAAAAAAAAAAAATCCCACAAGGACTCAGAGGCAAAAAATATACAAATCAATTTTCACTGCAAAGTAAAGGAGGTGTTACAGTGGAGGATTACTGGACTGAATGTCAATATTATGACATAGTATGAGTGTGTTTCGTGTTTGGTAATTGCAATCATTGTTGCTTTTGTTGTGGTCATCCATTTACAATGCTTGGTGTCAGTCTATTTATCTCTTGTAAAAATAAAATGCAGTGTGTGTGTGTGAAAAATAAAATAATAACCAGGTGTCTTTGGGCAAGTTATGTTACCACTCAGGTCAGCGTCCGCACCTGTAAAGTGGGAACAGGGACACAAGCCCAGCCTATTTCACTGGGCGATTAAGAGGATTGACTGTGCTTAGAAAGGGTGTCATGTCATAACTGAGAGGGTGAGCACTAGAGGCTGAAAGATGAGTTTTGAAGCGATTACTAGCCACATGGCTTTGGCCAGGTTTCTAACCTCTTCACCTCTTAGGTTTTACATTTATAAATTTGTAAATCTCATTCGCACTAAACTCTTAGGATTGCTGTAAGGAATAGATGAAAAAATGCATGTGACAGGTTAATAGGGCTGGTACATGGTAAGCCCTTAATAAATGGTAACTTTAAGAAAAAAATTAAAAAATAAAATATAGCCCCCTGGGACTTCCCTGGTGGTCCAGTGGTTAAGACTCTGCACTCCCAATGCAGGGGGCCCGGGTTCCATCCCTGGTCAGGGAACTAGATCCCGCATGTCCCAACCCAGAGCCCACGTGCCGCAACTAAAAAGATGCCGCAGGCTGCAACGAAGATCCCGCGTGCCTGTGCCGCAACTAAGACCTGGCGCCACCGAGTAAATAAATACTAAAAAATTTTAAAAATATAGCCCCCTTAGGAACACTTTAATTATATCTGTAACAGAATAAATGTGAAAGAAAGGAGTTGAAGCCCACTCTAACATATTTCCCTTCACCTACTAAGATGGTAAAAAGAACAAATTAGGGGGCTTCCCTGGTGGCGCAGTGGTTGAGAATCTGCCTGCCAATGCAGGGGACACGGGTTCGAGCCCTGGTCTGGGAGGATCCCACATGCCGCGGAGCAACTAGGCCCGTGAGCCACAGCTGCTGAGCCTGCGCGTCTGGAGCCTGTGCTCCGCAACAAGAGAGGCCGCGATAGTGAGAGGTCCGCGCACGGCGATGAAGAGTGGCCCCCGCTTGCCACAACTAGAGAAAGCCCTCGCACAGAAACGAAGTACCAACACAGCCAAAATAAATAAATAAATACATAATTAAAAAAAAAAAAAAAAAAAGAACAAATTATTTTCACGGGGGGTAGGGTGGGGGGCGCAGGGGCGTGGCATAGACTTTAACCCTAAAGGTGGTTTTAGTAATAAAAGCCAAGGGGGTTTTCACTTTCACTTTGTGGAAGACACATTTGAATGTCAATAAAAAATTTGTAATGTAGGTCCTTAGACCTTATCAACCATCATGGAAGCAGATTTCTATTTATTCGTTTTAGGCTTTTGATTAAATATTGTGCCAAGAGCTTACAGTATAAATTTGAAGCAGGCCCCCGAACCTCGTTTCCTTCTCAAATAAACTTCCTAATACTACCAAATGTCAAATAGATAGCTAGTGGGAAGCAGCCGCAAGCACAGGGAGATCAGCTCGGTGCTTTGTGACCACCTAGAGAGGTGGGATAGGGAGGGTGGGAGGGAGACGCAAGAAGGAGGAGATATGGGGACATATGTATATGTATAGCTGATTCATTTTGTTATGAAGCAGAAACTAACACACCATTGTAAAGCAATTATACTCCAATAAAGATGTTAAAAAATAAATAAATAAAACAAGCCCAGTGTGAGGAACAAGTAACAGTTCATAGTACAGCATGGAAGAAAAAGGTTTTTTAAAATATATTTATATCTTGTTTCTCCAACCAAAAAAAAAAAAAAATCCAATAGGTGTTGAAAATAGGAAGTAAAATTAATTGAATATGCTGCTGCTGACACTCTGCATTTATTTGTCAAGAAGGAAAACAATGTAAGGATTTAAGGGGGCCACAGAAACTTTGTAAAAATAGAACCAGTGCATAGTCATCTCTCTCTAAACCAAAATCAATAGCCAGACACAGCAATGAAATAGTTTGTTTAAAATAACCAAACTCCTGAACAGCCGGGTTTCCAATATTCATTGTACTTCAATTGCTGAAGCTTAGAAACCATTTTCCCATTGAAATAATCTTACAAATAGTGGTGGTACTCAGATTACTGAACCAAGAGTGCTAACCTCAGTGTTACAAAGCGCATAACTTCAAAACTGGGGGAAATTCTTCTACTTTTCAATCTGGAATGCCAGCAACAGGTCTCGAAAGACAAGCCCACCCAGAGCTTCCCTACCCACTCCCCTCCAGCCATGAGCCACAGAAGTGGGCATGGACTCACCGGCCACTGGCTTCCTCCAGGGCAACAGTTCTAGCCTGTGGGAGCCATGGAGTTACTGCCAGTGGTCTTTGAAAGCACTGAATAAATGTGTCATACATACATGTTCCACTCATTTTCAAATGTACATTGATGCTACCATCATACATCTATTTCTCTAATAAATGTTTATGCAATTCCTATTAGCTTTCCAACATTATGCAGTTTCTCAGATTGGGAACCCTACAAGTGCAATTATTTTCATGTGGGAGCCTGAGAACTATGCCAGCATTGCAATGGTGTCTTCAAACACCTTCTAGGTAATAGAACAGGTACCGGGTTAGAAGAGGACAGAAAGAGGGAAGGCTGGAACCTGGTCAGCACGGGCACAGGCCACAGTGAAAGCAGAAGCCACAGCAAGTCAACTCTTGTCATTTGAAAACTGTCTCTATTATCAAATTATTTACTATTTGAATGATTATAAACACAATTTTTGTTTCTTTGCCAAGAAGCTAACACAGAAAAATCTTAGCTTATCTTTTTTTTTTCTTTTCTTATCTTTTCAAAGTATAAAACAAAGACTTTTTTAAAGACTGACATTGAAAGCTACGTTGTTTACTTTAAGTTTTAGATTTTCCTCTATAAATTATTGCTTGCTATACTTGAGAAGCAATTAATACAGAATATATATGAGTAAAAAAGAAATTAAAATTCTATTAAAATGTTTTTTGGTTTATTTTTAAACCTAGTTATGTGAATGCTAGTTCTGTACACACAGACACACATTTAATTTTTTTTTCAAATCTTTTCAGAAAAGGACTTGGGCAAATACAATTAGTATAGGACTATGGGTCCAAAATCTAAAAATACTAGGAACACAGGAAAAGTAGACTGTGGAAAAATAAGAATTATAATGAGAAATAAAAATACAACTCCAGGTATTGGTACTATAACACGTATATGTATGTAAAATAATGCTATATTTATAATGGGTGCTTGACAAATGCTTATTCAATAAAAGACTGGTATTATTATGTGGCTATTCTGGTACTATTAGACACTGAGAAACTTAAGAGGCTTAAAGAGTATACAGTCTATCTATAAGACAAGGCATTCTAAACAGAAATTTATAGGTGTTTCTTTCTCAGACATATCTTTCACGAGTTTACAATCTAGATGAAAATACAGACCTCAAAGTTTAAGATACATTCTTCTATAGACATGTAGCTACCATCAATGACTCTTCTTTATATCCCCTAAGCACACTATAGTCTAAAATAATCATTTATATCCTAAGCACATTCCAGCATACGTAATCTAAAATTATCTTGCTTCTTATGCTGTTAGGACTCTGATAAATTGAGAAGTACCAAGTGCTATCAGTTTCTTTCAGAAAAAGATTTATTACCTAGCCCATTAAAGAAATGAGATACTTCAATAAACATGCCATACTAATATTTTTGAAAATGAGATTATTCAATGCTGGTAAAGATGAAGATCGATAGTCACTCTCATTAACTGAGAGTAGAAGTATAGTCTTTCTAGAAGGCAAGGATTTAAGTGTATGGATGTTTATCATAATGATCAAAACTGAAACAAAGTGAGAAATCAGTAATAGAAACAGTTAAATAAATTATGGTATGTCCACATGAGAGAAAAATAGAAACTTACATCCACAGGATGGAAAAACTGAAGTTAATTAATAGAACTTAAACAGAATTAATAGAATATGGGGAAAAGCTCATGATCTGTGCACTGCATTAAGTGAAAAAAAGCAAGACACAAACCTGTATATATTGTAAGAGTTTATATTTGTAACTCTATGTACTTCATAAAAACTATACTTTAGAAAAAGATATGAAAACAATACCAAAATATTACTAGGGGTTATCTCTCAGAAGTAAAATTAGGAGTTACTTTAATTTTTTCTTAGACTTTACTGAATTTTTCTCCAATGAGCATATATCACTTTTAAAATATATATTTGGGACTTCCTTGATGGCACAGTAGTTAAGAATCTGCCTGCCAATGCAGGGAACACAGGTTCGAGCCCTGGTCCAAGAAGACCCCACATGCCTTGGAGCAACTAAGCCCGTGCGCCACAACTACTGCGTCTGCGCTCTAGAGCCCGCGAGCCACAACTACTGAGCCCGCGCGCCTAGAGCCCACGTGCCACAACGAAGAAAAGCCACCCCAGGGCGCAGCGGTTGAGAATCTGCCTGCCAATGCAGGGGACACGGGTTCGAGCCCTGGTCTGGGAAGATCCCACATGCCGCGGAGCAACTAAGCCCGTGTGCCACAACTACTGAGCCTGCGCGTCTGGAGCCTGTGCTCCGCAACAAGAGAGGCCGCGATAGTGAGAGGCCCGCGCACCGCGATGAAGAGTGGCCCCCGCTTGCCGCAACTAGAGAGAGCCCTCGCACAGAAACGAAGACCCAACACAGCCAAAAATAAATTAATTAATTAATTAATTTTTTTTAAAAAAAGAAAAGCCACCGCAGTGAGAAGCCCGCGCACCACAATGAAGAGTAGCCCCCGCTCGCCGCAACTAGAGAAAGCCCGCGCGCAGCAACGAAGACCTAACGCAGCCAAAAAATAAATAAATACGTTTTTGAAAAAATAATAAAATAAATAAATAAAATACATATTTAAAAGGCATTATTTGAAATACAAGGTATCTGAGTGATAACTGGGACACCTTGACCCTGTAGTTCCTGGAAGGTCACTTGGAGGTGCTCAGTTGAAGTCTGCCTATCCTTGTGCTGATCCTTCTCACCAGTAGCAACAACTGAAAGGGCCAGTTATACAAGAGCTTTGAGATACTCTTAAAGATATTACACCTTCAAAAAGGAGAACCTCATTAATAGGAAATAAAATTTAAAAGTGTGTCATTTTTACCCCTTTGATACTCTTTTATTCAAACTCCCTCATAAAGGCGAATTTGGGCTCCATCTGTTCATCAGTTAAACACGATTCCACAGAAAGCATTTTGAAATAGAAGAAGGCACCCCACAATAGCTACAGAAGCTTGGCTATGGTGGATCAGATCAGTGCACTTCTTTAAAAGTCATAGATAGTGTCCACATCGCTCTGTATGGTTCTGCTTTAAGTGTTTAGTGTGGGGCTTTGGGGCTTGGCTCTGTTGAGAGAGGCCTTATTTACCTTGGGCCAAGTGTGTTCTACCTTAACCTTGGGCCTAAAAAAGCCCAGAGCAGTTATAAGAGAAGAATTCGCCACATGGCTCATAGGGACTCACTCCTCCTCTGTTCTGGGGCTCAGAGTTCCTCTGGGAGTCCTGGACTCTGCCGCTCCATTTCCGCTCTTCACCCCGCAGTGGCCACGTGGGGAAAGTGGGGTGGGGGGCACCCAGGTCTCTCTACAGAACCACGCGGGGAGTTAACTACTAGCCTAGGCTTCTCACTCACTTTCGATGGGCACAATTAACCCACAAATCAGGTTTGTTGAGACAACACCAGTTCCTCTTTCCAGTTCCCCTTTTATCCCCAACAAAGCCACACCAGAGCTCCCTCGGCCACTGCTGACTCATAACGTCCCATCTCCCTCTCCCCCAAGATCCACTCTTGGTCTCACATCAAAACATTTCCTCAGAGTCATTCAAAGGTGGACTTCCCTGTTTTCTACTTGCACATCATTCCCTGAATTTGTCTCCCCTATTCAAACACAGGCCAGAACAAATGTCAAAAAAGATGTCTCGGCCATCCTTTACTTAATCCTCTTTTATATCTCTGGAATACGGTTTTTGTAAGAGCCTAGATTTCTTCCCATCTTTGCCCCATTCTCTCCCCTTCCTAAATACAGCAGGACCACCAGGTCACAAGGCAATACAGGCCAGTCATTCACATTTCCAAACCTTAACTCTCTTCAACACAATCATCAGCACATCTATGGCTCAGCCATATTCACATTACAGTAGACAAAGGCAGACGAAAGCTACTTTTAATACACAACATTTGGGGTATTTTTTGTTGGTGCTGAGGTAGGGGGGGGTGTGTGTGTGTTTGCATGCTATTTAGAGCCACAAACTAGCAACCAGAGTTGCAACAGCTATAGCAGACACATATTAATATATAGGTTCAAAGTTTAGGTGTTCCACATTTTTTATGTTTTGGTTTGGTTTAGTTTTCTATTGGGCTCAGCGCCAATAAATCAATATCTTAGCAAATGACTCTGATAGTTTCCAAAAGCTACCCAGCCAAGTAACTTAATTTAAACAATGCCATTTTACAAAGTAGTAAATAAGCATCTTATAAATACAGAGAAGGAAAACCAGCTACAAAGCAAAGCTACTGAAACCCAACAATAGGGCTAAGTACTGGATAACATGTCATTCAGGATTTAGGACAACAAATCAGGCTGACACAGGCATTCTCACCCTCCAAAATGCCAGTAAAGTATAATAAATGGCCAAAGACAGCTAATGTTGGGTAATTAAACATGGAGGAATCATATCCAAATGGAATGTTCTTGATGGAGACATTAAGGGTGTTTTCTTTGCCCCACAGAGAATTCACAGCATATGTGTACGTCTGCATTTCCCAGGAATCCAAAATGCTGTGCCCTGGGAAATAACACATTCATTTTGCCTTGAGGAAAAGGTTTTACCAAAACTGGCTTTGTACTAAGGTAGGATTTTGCACTTGATTTCTGGGTTTAAAGAGAACCTACTGAGCAACAAAGTTTCCTAAATCAAAAGACTGAGATTTCCCTCAGCCCAAAACATAATTAGAACCTTAAATGAAACGTTGGATGACACCTAAAATTGTCAGAATATCTCTTCTGCAAAATAATTTTACAATTATGTTTTTCTCGGGATTGCCTATTACGTTTATAATGAACCAACCTTATTCACTTTTCCTTTGGGTACAAAACACAAGGAAGAATGTGTTTTCTTGATTCTGAAAAGTCTGAATGTATTTGATTCTGGATTTCTAAGTCTGAGCAGGGAAATGTATTAATTTTTAAGGATTCTAAGCAATGATTTTTATTAGTATTACATAAAACAGAATTGTGGGATTTGTATATATACATCGGTATGTATATATACACATCAGACAAGATTATGTACATATATGCATATGTATATGTATCTATACATATGTATGTATGTTTATATATGCATCAGACTAGATTAACTTGACAACTTCCTGCTCCTGAAATTATGTTACTAAAAATAATTACACCTGAAGTCATCCAGAATGCTGTAATTTCAGGAAATGACACAGCAGGTAAATTTATTTCTCCTACTCCTACCTTCTACATAAAGAACAATTATGCTTCCAAAGACAGCCACCACTAGCAAGAGCAGGAAGAAATTCTTATCACCCTATCCAGCAGGTAAATTGGGGTGGGTGCACCAAAGCATTCTTATTGGGGAGGAAAATTGGGGGTGCTGGAGAACACCCTATAGATACTGTTAGAAAAGGTAAAACTTAGTCATCCAAGACTCGTCACCCTTTGCTCCTACACATGCAATTCCCAGAATACCACCTTCCTCTTTGATCTCCTGAGTCTCATATTTCAGTTCTCTAACATTACAGAGTTTAGGCATATTCAATTTATTTATTTTTGATTTTTATTAAGTGAATCAATTCTATTCCTTTTGTTTCTCTTTTTAGTTTCTATAATAAAAGAACAAATGCTTGTTGCAAAAAAAAAAAAAAAAGCTTTTTAAGCCCAAACATAACTTTATAAGGTAAAAAGTAAAAGTACCCTCTTCTCTTTACCATCTGAACCCACTTCCTTCCGGAAGCCACTGTCAACAGTTTGGAGACAACAAGGTATATGTGTGCTTGTATGATGGTTTGTATATAAATCTCTTCCTTTTTTCACTTACCATATCAAGATGTTTTCCCAAGACAATGTGCCAAAGCAGCTAACAAATACATTTACATCTATTGCATTTCTCCCTTTCCCTACAATGAGACTGCTAAATCAAGATTTACTGAATATCAAAAGAAGTCAAACAAAAAACCTGTCAGCCTAATACTAAATATATCTGGTTATATTCATTTTTACACTTGCCTTCAACCTAAAAATGGTGAGAACAAATGGGTAAACATACATGCATAAATATATATGCACTATACAGATTATCTTACACAGATAAATGTTAACATATGTAATGTGTGTATGTTGAAATGAAATTAATTTTCAAAGGCAAGAAGCAAAGGAAGGCACCTGCGTAGGTGGTAAGACTTAATGGGTCCTGAATAGGGAGGGACACCGTGTGGAAATTTCCTGGGCTTTGGAGCCAGAGACACGGGGTCAAACCTAACTCCACCTCTTACTGATTACGTGGTTTGTGTAAGTTCCTTAACCATTCGAGCTTCCTTTTCATCATCCATAAAATGCGACAAGACTTATCTTACAGAGATATAGAAATTAAGTGTTTAAGATGGTGTCTTGAACATACTAAGTGCTCAAAAAATGCCTTATTACTGTTAATAATCCAGAAATTATATATGCTAGACTTGGTGATCCAATACCTCATATCACCAAATACCTGCAAACCTTGCTGTTTCGTTTATCTTTGTGTTTTGGTTTGCCTTCATGTTTTTACATTTACCTTATTCGTACAGATACAGAAAGTGCCTTAGAAATAAATTCCTGTAAACATGCTTAGTAGCTTTAATGCATTATTGAAATATGATCCTTTCTCCTCCTACTCCCCCAGGGGGTCTTGCCCTGGGCTCAGCAGCAATGTCCCAGCTTCCTCCTAAAAGCAATCTTAAGTTTTACTTACAACTTGTGGTAAACACAAGCCATCTGACTACCACAAAATAACTGAAAATATCTTCCGTGTCTGCTGACGACCATCAGCTTAAAGTGTCAAAAGCCGACCTTCCCAATGAGGCGACTTCCTATCCTCTCCTTTCACTTAACAATGCCATCAATGATGCATACACCTTTAGCAGACTAGTGGCCATGTCTTGGGGAAGAGATGCCCTGCAGGCACCAGAGGACTACCAAAAAACACATCTGCTTTTATCACATGTCGTTGGTCAACTGTACGTCCACCCACCCTTTACATTCATTTATTTTGAAGAGGTTAGATTTCCAGAAAATCCTAAGCTTCTAGAACAACAATTAGGGGGAAGCTTGACCACTGTACTATCCAACCATCTCCTTTTACAGGTGAGAAAACTGAGGCTCAGGAAGATGTGACATGCCCAACAGCATACAAATATTTAGACACCAGTTGGGATTAAAACTTCAACTGTTCAAGGTTCTTTTCTACTACTAATAAGCAAAATTTCATCTGTTCCAGTAGCTCTGTAAAATGTTTAATTATTAAAGATTTTCGGATGAAAGGAAATGTTTGTGGTTGCGAATGTGTGTGTGAGAGGCGAAATGCACCGTGTGCTGGCCTTAAGGGTAATGAATCCACCTGCCTGTCCACGTGCAGATGGGATAAATGAAGGGGAAAGTCGCATTTGGAATTTTTCACCATCCTACTTAAATTTACAGGGAGCTGTGTAGGGGATACAAAGGACCCAAAAGGACCAGAAACCCCGACTGTTATCTCAAAATGGCTCTAGGGACATGTTAGGCCAGGCTGAAGTAAAGCAACACGGAGGCGGGGAATTTCTCCCAGGATGATAGCAGACAAGAGAAAGAGGTATTTTTTTGCGTATTTATTCACCTGGGTAAGCAGACGCTGTCAATTTCCTCCTCTTGCCACCCAAGTGGCTACGTCCCTGCACTCGGACTGTCTGGTGTTCTCGCCTCCCTCTTTCTCCCGAGGACGGTTATGACTAGGGCGCGAGTGCGGCCGGGCCGAGAAGGGCCTGGACACTGGGGCGCAACCCTCACCCGGCACCCTGGCTGCTGGCGGCGACGGCTTCCTTGGGCAGCGCCTTTGTTTTCCCCACTGCAGTTACGTTTGCGGAAGTGCTGCCCGCGCCGGGCGCACCGGGGGTGCAGGCTGTAGCTGCCCTCAGCGCCCCAAAAGATGACAACCGACTCGGGTCCAAGGGGAGGGAGGCAGTAGCGGGCGAGCGGGGCTGGGAGCGGAGACACCTCCCCCCACGCCCTGACGCCGGGGCCCTCCTCGGAAGCCCCTCCGCGACAGCAGGTGTGCGCGCCGCAGGGGACTCCTCGCCCTCCGGCCGGGCCCGGCCCCTGCAGGGGAGCCCAGGGTGGGGCTACCCCGCCGCCCCGCCTAGCGCGCCCCCTTCCCCCGCGCGCCGGGCCCCGACTCACCTGCGGCGGGCGGGCGGGCGGCGGCGGCGGGAGCTCAGCTGCGCGGGGCGCGGGGAGCCATCTCCCCCGGGCGCGGGGCGGCGGCTCCGGGCGCCGGGGCGGCGGCTCTCGCGACGGCGCTGAACATCTCGGGCGGTTCACTGGTTCCTCGGGGGCTGCGGCGGGGCGGGGCGCGGCGGAGGGATGCGGGCCGGTGGGGGCACCGGGAGCGGCGAGCCGAGCACACCGGCCGGCGCGACCTTCTCTCCTCCTCCTCCTCTGGCCCGGCCTCCGCCGCTCGCTACCGGCTGGACCCGTTTCAGGGCTGAGCGCCGAGGACCCGCCGCCAGGTGCGGCGCTCCGCCTCCTGCGGCGGCGGCGGCGGCGGCGGATGCGTCGACGGCTGCTCCTCCCGGCCTCCCGCCAGCCCCGGCGGCCCCGGGGGACCCGCCGCCCCAGCTCTGCCGGGGAAGCGCGCCGCGAAGGGGGAGAGCAGACGCGAGAGTCTATCCCCAGGTCCCCCCACCCAGGGTCCCGGCTAAGACCCGCCCCACCCCGACCCCAGGCAAAAGATGCAGGCCTAGCTCCGGGGGGAGGGGGCAGAGAGTAGATGGCCGGCTGGTTGGGAATTGTAATAATAATAATAATAACACCAACAGCAGCAACAGTAATAGCCATCGTTTATAAAGCGCTGAGTCAGTGCCAAGCAGAATGGTAACACTATTAATGCGTTGCCTCAGCGTCTCTCGGCCAGCGGTGGCCGTGGCCGACTGTCCTCAGTTGACCCGGGAGAGAGGAGCTTGGCAAGAGACAGGAGGCAAACAACCGGGGTTTCAGGACTCACCGGGGAAGGGCTGAGACTAAAGCACGCTTTCAAACTGAGAAAGTGCTACGGAGTATCTGGCACCTTGCTGAAGAGGTAACCGTGTGTGTCGCATCAGTAACGCAATTATAGTTGTATTTCTGGTTAGACACGCAGAGGGGGTGGGGAGAGTGGAGTTGGCTGTAAAAGGTATCATTCCTTCAGCAAGTATTTTTGGGTGCCTGTGATGGATCTTTGGGGTGCCAGATCCTGTTCTCTGGAGGCTTATCGTCTTGTTCTGGGAATAAGAACAATAATAATGGCAGCTAGCATCGATGAACATTTCTCATACATGAAACACTGTTTAAGTACTATTGAAGCTTTACCGTAATCCTAAAAGTATAAGTACTATTATTCCCATTTTACAACTGAGGAAATCAAGGCTGAAATTTAATGTGACTAACCTAAAATGACTAAATAGTAAAAGGGTGAGAAGTCTTTTATCTCCAGCGTTTAAGCTCTTAACCACGAAATCATACCGATGAGAATTTTATAGGCCCTGAAGCTTTAGGATTTGAGGTCCCTCTTTAGGAAGAATAAAACAAAATTACAAAGTCACTGTGGCCCCTCCTGGAACCTACAAAGGGTCCCTGAAGCTTATGCTCCATTAGCCTCATGATAAATCCACTTGCAATACTGATAAAAGCAAAACGATGAGAAGCAGTGAGTGCTCAAGTTTCATATGAAAGAGATTAAGGTGGTTGTTGGACTCTGAGATTGACAGATTTTGGTCTGGTGTGGCCTGGAGACATCTTCCCCTGCAGTATTTGGAACTGAACGGCTCATAAAGTACCCAGTTGGTAGCTGTCATAACAGAATTATCATCCTTCTTATCTGTCCAGATATTAAAGAAGCAACCTTTTGAAAAAGAAGGAAAAAGAAAAGTGAGCGGACTCCAGGTCTAACAAGATTCAGGTTCTCTCCTGTATACAGAAGGAGGGCAGGAGGGGGCGGGGCGTTTGTTCTTAACCTACAGCTGCTCAGAAGTGGCTGCATGTTGAAAAGCGAAGCCAAATCATCCTAGAGGTTAAAGCTGGTTTCAAATAGGACAGGGTAGCCTCAAGGGTCATCACAGCAGAAAATGTTGTTTTAATTGGCCTTATTAGGGCAGGATTTTTTTCTCCTGGTAGCCCCTTCCCTTTTCAGTATAACTAAGGAGAAGATGCAAATATGCATAAAGAAAAAGTGACTGCCACTCCTCCCATATCTCCCTACCCCCTGTGAGGTAACTGTTGGTGTGGTATGGGAAGTTAGCTTCCAAGTATACCACGAGGCAAGCTATCCCAGAGGTCATTGTACAGAAAGGCTCAAAGACAAAATTAGGGTGTTGAAAACATGTGGCTAATTGAATCAATTTAAAATGCAGAGTAAGAAGTCAGGAGATAGAGTAGATTAACACACTCAGGCTAGGGTACAAGCAGGTGGTATATTTTATGAAACATGTGTAGAATCTGTGCCTCTCTCTCCTGAGTCAGCCTTCTGGTGCTGATGGTGTGATTACAAGGACCAGAGTTGAGGTTGATACTGGCAGTCAGAGGGTACCTGGGGCCAGAGCCAGCACACACTTTCTCTGTTGAGAGACACAGGAGCGAGGATGGCTGGCCAGTTCCAGCTCACCAATTAGCCCGATGCGCAGCTGTGGATTTTATCTGCATTTCTCAGGCAGAGAACAAATGGAGGCTGTGTAGCTGTCACCAGTGGGTGGTCATTTGAATCCTGCCTAAATATTGAGTGCTAATATGCCTCATGAATATTTACTGTATCAAGAATATTTGGTGCCTATTTGGACCTTCCAACCCTTCCTCTCTACGTTCAGCTCATATATGCACTATTTACTTTGTCTCACAAACTACCTGCTTTCATTTAATTTCATTTCTTCTCCTTATAGTGTTTGTTTCTCTTATTTCCTTTGGCAGAATTGATTATTCTTAAATAACAAAGCAAACATATTACAGTAGGTAATAATGAGAACAAACAGCTAACACTTATATAGGACTTACCTGTGCCAGGTACAGTTCAAAGCCCTTTTTATGTATTTATTAATTTAAGCCTCACAACAGTCACGTACATGTAGGTACTGTTATCACCCCATTTTACAAATGAGGAAATTGGTGCATATAAACGTGAAGTAACTACCAAGCTCACACCACTTGTAAGTGATAGAATCTGCGTTTGAACCTAGGTAGTCTAGCTTCAGGGCCCTGGCTCTTAACCAATCCCTCTTCCTAGCTCATGCAAACTCTTACAAACATGTATATTCACATATGGCAGGTTGGGGATTTTATTTTAAGGCAAATGGTATCATCTACTTTTCTCTCTCAGCAACATTGGACACTATTGAGTGTCCCCCACCTTGAAACTCTCCCTTCCTCAGACTTCTGTGACCCACAGCCTTGGGTTTTGCTCTTCCTCTCAAGCCACTCCCCTTTGTATACTCCATTTTGGTTTTGTTCTAGGCCTTTCTTTCTTCTCTTTCTTCTGTGATTGCTCTTACCCCCTCCCTTGGCTTTAATCATGGAATATTTGAGGATGTCCCCAAACCCCTCTCTCTGGGACAGCTTCTCTCCTGAGTGCCAGATCTGTATGGCTAATTCCAGTAGGTTGTTTCACAGGCACCCATCTTCAGCCCCTCCCCCCCAGCTTTTACTTCTGGGTTCCCAAACGTCATCCACCCAGTTGTACAAGGTCCTATACTCACCGCTCCCTCCACCCTTACACCCACACCCAGCATATTAGTTTTCTATGCTGCTATAATAAGTTACCACAAATGTAGTGAATTAAAACATAACAAATTTACTATCTTACATGTCTGTAAGTCGGAAGTCCGAAATGGGTTTTACCAGGCTAAAATCAGTGTGTCTGCAGGGCTGCATTCCATCTGTAGGCTTTGGAGGAGTATCCACGTTTTGGATTTTTCCAGTTTCTAGAGGCTGCTTGGCTCATGGCCCCTTTCTCCATCTTCATAGTACCTCACTCTAACCTCTGCTTCAGCAACCATGTTGCCTTTTCTGACTCTGACCCTTCTGCCTCCCTCTTATAAGATCCCTTGTGATTACACTGGGCTCACCTTGATGGTCCAGGATAATCTCCTCCTCTCAAGAACCCTAACTTAATCATATCTGCAAAGTCATTTTGCCATGTAAGGTAATATAGTCACAGGTTCCTGGGATTAGGACATGGACGTCTCTAGAAGGCGATGATTTTGCCTACCATACCCAGTAAACACCAAGCCCTGCGGAGTCCTCCTTTCAAAATATTCCTGGAATTTGACCTCTTCTCTGTATTCCTGTGCTATGCTAATCCAAGAGGTTCTCTCTCCTCTGCTTTATGACAATCACTTCTCTGGCCTCTCTGGCTCAATATGTTTTCTCATCCAATCAATTTTCCCTATTGCAACCAAAGTAATCTTTAAGAACATCTGACAGTGTGATTTCTTTGCAGTCCCATAGGGTTGCACAACATCCCGGGGCACCTTTCACATTGTGTTGTGCCTCCTGGATGTGCTACCAGCAGACCTTAATTCTCTACTTAAAACCCATCCAAAGGAATTCCCTGGTGATCCATTGGTTAGGACTTGGCACTTTCACTGCCAGGGCCCAGGAACCCTGGTCAGGGAACTAAAGATCCTGCAAGCTGTGTGGTACCACCAAAACAAAAAACAAAAAACAAAAAACCAAGGCCCCCTTTACTGTAACAAAGAGATTCAAAAGTCCAGTAGTCAAATAGAATTAGAATTTTTTTTCTCATATAACAGTCCACAGGTAGGCAGTCCAAGGCTGATGGTGCGACCTCACCATCTGCACAACACATGGATTCCATGTCTGGTCCAGGGTGACTGCTTCAGTTCTCACCGTTTCCAGCACATGGGCCGGGGAGAGTATAAGCCCTGTCCCTTAAATGGAAGCCCTCACATTTGCACACATCATGTCCATGCACATCGCCTTGGCTGAAACAGTCACGTGTCCACATCTGAGTGCAAAGGAGGGAAACGTAGTCTTTGGCCAAGTGGCCAAAGACCCAGCTAAATTCCATTGCTACAAAAGAAAGGGAGAATGGATTCCGGGAGTCAACTAGCAGTCTTCCACAGGAAAGAAAACAGTGTTATGCAAGAGAAAAATGAAGAATGTACTTTACATTGGAAGACAGGGAAGGCCTCTTTGAGGAAGTACCAGTAAACTGGACCTGAGGCATAAGTAGGAGATGACCAGGAAAAGAGTTCTGGAAAGAGATTTCCCCACAGAAGGAGCTGCCTTGAGGCAGCAAAGAGCTAAGCTTTGGTGACTGGAGCAGAGTGAGTAGTGGCCTAAGGGGAAATGTCAAGAGATGAGGTGGGAGAAATAGGCAAAAGCCAGGTCAGGCAGCAACCTGGGTATCATGTCAAGCATTTTGAATTTTAACTTACCTTCAGTGAGATCCACTGAAGAATGTTTAGGAGATCTGACTTGTGCCTTTAAAAGGTCACTGCGGCTGCTGTGTGGAGAATGGTCTGGAGAGGGCAGAAGTGGAAGTGAGGCTCGGCTGGAAAGTAACCAGTGGTGAGGAGAGAGACCGGCAGTGGCTTGGACTAGAGTGGTGAGCAGTGGGGACAGAAGAAGTGGAAGGATTTGAGATAGAGTTTTTGGAAGTGTTATCAGCACGCTCGGTGATGTATTGTGTGTGGGAGGCAAAGGAAAGCAGGTGTAAGAATGACTCAAGTTTCTGGCTCGAGCAACTGGGTGGATTGTGACAACCTTCAGTGAGAGGGAGAAGACTGTGGGAGGAGCAGGATGGAGGGAAGAAAGGAAGAGTTCACATTCTGGCATAATAAGTTGGAGGTGCCTGTGAGACTTGCCGGTGGAGCTGTGAAGTAGTCAATTAAGTCTATGAGTCCAAAACTCAGAAGAGAGGGCTGGACTTGGCAGTCATCAACACTGAGGTGCTATTTACAATCATGGGAATGAAGGGGTCACCACAAGAGAGAATATACTGAGAGAACCCTGAGAAAGGCCAACATTTACCAGCTGGTATAGGAAGAGGAACCAAGAAGGATCAGCCATAGATGTAGGAGGAAACTCAGGAGGGTGTTGTCACTGAAGCCTACGAAGTGTTTTTTCAAGCAGGAGTGAACGGATAACACTCTACCCCTCCTTCAGATCCCAGATAAAACATATGTCCTCCACAGACTAGGCTTGCTACCCCTCGATGGCCTCACGTACCTGGTGCCTTCTCTGTCACGGCACTTATCAAATACTGTTATAAGGATTTGTCTTCCATGCTGGACTGTGAACTCCTTAAAAAAAGAACATGCAGCCACTGTGGAGAACAGTATGGAGGTTCCTTAAAAAACTAAAAACAGAACTACCATATGGTCCAGCAATTCCACTCCTGGGCATATATCTGGAGAAAGCCAGAATTCAAAAAGATATACGCACCCCAGTGTCCATTGCAGCACTATTTACAATAGCCAAGACGTGGAAGCAACTTAGATGTCCATCGACAGAGGAATGGATAAAGAAGGTGTGGTACATTTATACAATGGAATATTTCTCAGCCATAAAAAAGAATGAAAAAGTGCCATTTGCAGCAACATGGATGGACCTAGAGCAATATGGTCATATATGTACATATGCACTTTATGTATCTAAAAAGATGATACAAATGAACTTATTTACAAAACAGAAACAGACTCACAGGCTTTGAAAACAAACATATGGTTACCAAAGGGGAAATGTTAGGGGGAGGGATAAATTAGGAGTTTGGGATTAACATATACACGCTACTATACACAAAATAGATAACCAACAAGGACCTACTGTATAGCGCAGGGAACTCTACTCAATATTCTGTAATAACTTATATGGGAAAAGAATCAGGAAAAGAATGGATATATGTATATGTATAACTGAATCACTTTGGTGTACACCTGAAACTAACACAACATTGTAAATCAACTATACTCCAATATAAAATAAAAATTAAATTGAAAAAAAAGGAATAACTTGTCTTATTCAAGATTTGTATTATTTGTATTATTTTATATTATTTGTATCAGTTAGCATGTAACAGTCCACATACAGTGGTTTAAACAAGATAAATGTTTCTCCCTCATATAAAAGTTTAGGTAAATAGGTGTATCAATGGTGTTGTGGACCAGGGGATTTATGTTCTTTTGATCTTATTTTTCTGTCGTTTTCAACATAAAGCTTCCATCTCAAGGTCCAGCATGGCTGCTCCAACTCTTCCCATTGTGTTCACACTCCAGTCATTGGAAAGAGAAAAAGTAAAGGGGAAGGCATGTTCCTTCCTTTTAAGACATCACCAGATGTTCAGATTAATAAGTTGTACATATTAACACATATTTCAATTCCAGTGGCAGAACTTGGTTGCATGGTCACATCCAGCTGAAAGGAAGGCTGACAAATATAGTCTTTCACTGGTAGTCATGTGCACAGATAAAAATTCTATTATTATGAAAGAAGGAGAGAACAGATAAAAGATGCAGCTAGCAGCCCTGACAGGCCATTGTAACTGTGTCACAGAACCTGACTGTGGGAACCTGACTTGAATGAGCATAGAGAAAGGTGGAGAAGAATAAACATCAAGCTCTTGACAGTGATTACCTCACATGGGAGGAAATGGAAGGGAGGAAGAGGTGATAAATATTTGTTGAATAAATCGATGATAATAAGTGGATAAACTCAGTGGTGACAACATTAATGAGGTTGGTTCTTTTTAGTTCCCCCTACCATCCCCCTTCTTTCCTTGGCACTGGCTTCATGGAGAAAGTGGGACTTGTACTGGACTTAAAAAATGACTTAAAGTGTAAATAGGAGGAAAGAAGGTTAACATACAGAATTTTTTTTAAAATAAATTTATTTATTTATTTTTGGCTGTGTTGGGTCTTTGTTGCTGCACGCGGGCTTTCTCTAGTTGCGGAAAGCGGGGACTACTCTTCGTCGCAGAGAACAGGCTCTAGGTGCGCAGGCTTCAGTAGTTGTGGCTCGCCGGCTCTAGAGCACAGGCTCAGTAGTTGTGACACACAGGCTTAGCTGCTCTGCGGCATGTGGGATCTTCTCGGACCAGGGCTCGAACCCATGTCCCCTGCATTGGGAGGCAGATTCTTAACCACTGCGCCACCAGGGAAGTCCAGAAATCTTTTATTCTGATATCTTTTTGCTTAATTCTCTTGAGTTTTCCAGAGATGGATGATCATATCAACCTACAAATAATGATACTGTGGTCTCCTTTCTAATATTTTTATACCTACTTTTAAATTTTTATTACACTGACAAAACAATGATAAATATTCATGTTGATCAGTAGTTGTCCCCTTCTCTTACTACTTTCTTTACTATGAGTGTCTTTCTTGCTTTACCACTGAGTATGAGGCTGGCTATTGCTTTGAGATAGATAATTCTTCATTAGGTTACTAAAGTAGCCTTCTATATATGATTTGATAAGAGTTTTAAAAATTAACAATAGATGTTTTAATATAATTTCCTTCATGTATTTTCTAAGATGTTTTCTTGTCCATTCCAATCCAGTTACACATCATATATTGTTTTTTGGTCTTCTAATTATGATAATTTAAATGATAATAAATCTACTGTAGTGGAGCAGAGAGTTAAACCCTGGAGATAAAAGGAAGTATAAAATCCAGTCCCTTCCATCAAGAGGCTTGTGATTTACTAGCAAAGACCTGGCTATAAGTAGATCAATTATAATAGAAGATAGCATATGCTATGAGTGGTACACAGATTAAGTTTTCAAAAATATCACTTTCATAATTTCTGGCCTATTGCTTAAATTTCCAATCTTTAACTACCTTCAGTCAAATGCTAAGTCTTGCCAACTTTATCTCCTTGGTATTTCATTAATATGTTTCATCTTATCCATCTCTACACACAGTACTCTAAGGCTCTAACACAACAATCTCCATAATGACTTTCCTGTTTCCAGCCTTGCACATCTATCCAATACAAATCAAAGCAACTAAAATGGATCTGTTATGTGATTTTTTAAAATATACTTATTTTGGGGAGTTCCCTGGTGGCCTAGTGGTTAGGATTCCAGGCTTTCACTGCCATGGCCCGGGTTCACTCCCTGGTCAGGGAACTGAGATCCCGCAAGCCGTGCAGCGTGGCCAAAATATATATATATACTTTTTAATTTTCAAACCTTTTTCTTAGAGTATGACATATGTACAGAAAAGTGCATAAGTCATAAGGGTAAAATTCAATGAGTTATAATAAATACAATTAAAACTTGTGTAATCACCACCAATAGCAAGAAATTGAATACTACCAGCACCCCAAAAGGTCCCTTTGTGACCCTTACAAATTACTACCTCTCCCTTCTCCCCAAAGGGAACCATCATTCTAATTTCTAACCCCACAGATAAGTTTTGCCAGTTTTTAAACTTTGTATAAATGGAATCAAACAGCATGTAATCTTTTTTTTTTTAAGGTCTTAAACGAAGATCTGGCTTTTTTTTTAATTGACGCTAATTCTACTTATTATGTTCAAAGCCCTTCTAATAAAAATAGTTAAACATTGTTACTGAACTATATTCTTGACTGACCAATGATTAATAATAGGCCTAACTCCTCTCCCTCACTGATCCCTCTTATATCTGCCATATTCCACTAGGAAGTCAGACAAAACAACTATAATATTATTCATCAATAATATTTCTGATGACTGTGGAAAATCAATGCCGCTTTAAACATGCCTAACTAAAAATCTTAGGCACTGAAAAGATCTGGTTCAGCATGTAATCTTTTGTGTTTGATTTCTTTTGCTCAAAACTACATTGCTGTGTGTAGTTATTTTATTTCCAATATACAAAGATACCACATTATTTTTTTCTATTCTGTGGATGGACATTTGGATTATTTACATTCTTTGGCAATTATAAATAATGCCGTTATGAACATTCTTGTACTTGTTTTTTGAGGCATATATATATGAATTTTTATGGTATATACGTAGGAGTGTAACTGCTACATCATAGGATATGCAGGTTCTCACTCTAATTAGTTAATAACAAACAGTTCCTCAAGGTGGTTGCGAGAATTTATACTCCTACTGGCAGTTTTCTGATTTCATCTCCTTACCTTTTGGTATTTTCAGTCTTTTCTCTCTGTCTTCTTTTAGTCTTTTATTTTGAAATAATTTAATACTTAGAGAGACGTTGCAAAGATAGAGGAGAGATCCTATGTAACTATAGTACAATGATCAAAATGTAGAAATTGACATTGCTGCCAATACCCTAACTAAACCCCAATACAGATCCTATTTGGACCTCATCAGTCTTTCTACCAACATCCTTTTTCTGTTCCAAGATCTAATCCAGGATTCCATATAACAGTTATGTCTCCTTTGTCTCCTCCAATCTATGACAATTCCTCTGTTTTTCATGACCTTAATACTGGTCAGGTAGTTTGTAGAATGACTCTTAATTTAGTTATACTTTCTCATGGTTAGAAGGAGGTCATATATTGGGGGAAGAATGTCACTGAGTTGTTGTGCCCTTCTCAGATCATATCAGGAAGCACACACATCATATATCCCATTACCTGCGATGTTAATCTTGATCCCTGAGAAAGGTGGTATCTACTAGGTTTCTCCACTGTAAAGTCACTGTCTTTCCCTTTATAAGCAACAATATTCGGGAAGAGACACGTTTATGCTATGCAAATATGCCATTTTCCCTTAAACCTTGATTCATTCACTTTAGCATTCGTTGGTTGTTCTTGCCAGCAGCTGTTATTACTGTGATGTTCTAATGGAGATTTTTTATTTTCCTTATCACTTCTACATTTATTAATTGGAATTCTTTTGTACAGAAAAGTTCTCCCTTCTTCCCTACTTATTTACTTATTCGATCATTTATTTATATCAGTATTGACTCACAGATACTAGTTTTTTTCTTTCACTTAAAAATCAATATTATTATTTATTTTCTTTCTCAAATTGTTCTATATTTTGCCATTGAGTGTTCTTTCAGGTTGACTTCTGTGTTTTTTTTTCTTTCAGGGTGGAATTTGTGTATAATTAATTAATTACAGCAGAATTTAAAATGTATAAACAGGATAATTTTGCCATGAACTTTGCCAACATATCTGCTAAAATCAATTCTCTCATTAGTTGCTTCATAAACTCATTTTTTAAATTGTGGTAAAAAATATAAAATTTACAATTTTAGTCATTTTAATTGTATAATTCCATAGCATTGAGTACATTCACACTTTTTGTACAACCATCACCACCATCCACCTCTAGAACAATTTTATCTTCCCAAACTATGTACACGTTAAACAATAACTCCCATCTTTCCCCTCCCCACAGCCCCTGGGAACCATCATTCTACTTTCTCCATGAATGTAACTACTCTATATACCTCGTATAAGTGGAATCATACAGTATTTGTCCTTTTGTGTCTGGCTTAGTTCACTTAGCATGATGTCTTCAAGGTTCATCCATGTTGTAGCATGTGTCAGAATTTTTTTAAGGCTGAATAACACTTCATTGTATGTATATACCACATTTAAAAAAATTTCAGTGTCTCTTTGACATGCTTTATTTATTTATTTATTTAGGAGCTTTGGCATCACAGGTTGCTCCAGGTGTATCTTATATATTGCCTGCCCCAACACTAGGATCAACTCCTTCTCCAAGGAGCTCTGGTTCTTTTCATTGGATGATGGTATTGAGAAACCACATGACTGCATTCATTATAATTAGGATATCACCGCTTCTAGGCCCTATCAGTGGACAGAGTAGGAAATGTATGTATGTATACTAACCCATTTAAACATACATACCTAAGGAATTCCCTGGCAGTCGGTGGTTAGGGCTTGGTGCTTTCACTGCCATGGGCCCGGGTTCAATCCCTGGCCAGGAAACTAGGATCCCACAAGCTGAGTGGCACAGCCCCAAAAAATAAAATAATAAAATAAAATAAACATACATACCTATATTTCTGTACCTATCTAACTGTATATATACTTAAAAATAAAATAAAATGTGAATTCATACTGATACCTCCAACTCAGTTTACATCTCAAAGTAGTTTCAGAGTTGCTCACAAATGCCCCTATGAGAAATAAATTCACCAACTAGACTGCAGTGTTTTGGAAATTTTTTTTTTAGCCCTACTCTATCCAGTAAAAACACTGTTTTCCAAAGCTACTTAGGTCAAGCTCCTTTCTTACCCAACCCTTTAATGTGGTCACTAATGTGTAATGCAGTAATTTGTAATGCAATTAGAGTCATTTGCCAAAACTCTGCATTTTATCGAGTCCCCCTCCTATATCCTGTCTGACTGTTTCTAATTTGCATACAATAAAAAACACTGGATTTCGTATATTGTTCTGTGGGTTTTTAAAAAAAATTCATAGTCATGTTTCTACCATCACAGTAACATGAAGACCTGTTCTATCACCTAAAAAATTCTCTTGTGCTATGCCCCTTTGTAGTTAACTCCCACCATCTCCAACTCCTGGCAACTACTTATCAGTTATCTGTGCCTATAGTTTGCCTTTTCCAGAATGTCATAAAAATGGAATCATACAAAATATAGCCTCTTAGATATGACTTCTTTCACTTAGCAATATCTATGTAAGGTCCACTGACATTCTTGTATGAATCAATAGTTCATTCCTTTTTATTGCTGAGCAGTATTCCATTGTAGGGACATAGCACAATTTTTAATCCATTCACTGATTGAAAGGTGTCTGGGTTATTTCCGGTTATTGATTATTATTAATAAAGCTTCTATAAACATTTGTATACAGGTTTCGAGTGGCAAAATTTTTAATTTACTTGTGTAAATACCATGGGATTGCTGGGGCACATGGTAAATGTATGTTTAACTTTATAAGAAACAGCCAAACTGTTTTCAATGTAGCTATAACATTTTACATTCCCACCAGCAATATATGGCAACACTTTGTCAACACTTGCTATTTACTGTGTTTTAATTTCAGCCCCTCTAAAGGTACTGTATTCAGTGGTAGATCATTGTGGTTTTCATTTGCCTTTCCCTAATAACTAAAAATATTTAGCATCTTTATATATGCTTATTTGACATGTATCTCTTCTTTGGTAAAGTGTCTGTTTAGATCCTTTGCCCATTTTTATTGGGTTGTTTATATTCTTATTGTTGGCTTTTGAGGGTTCCTTATATATTCTGGATACAAGTTGCCTACAAGATATGTGGATTGCAAATGTTACTCCAGGTTCATGGCTTGTCTTTCATTCTCTTAACAATGCGTTTTTGTAGGGCAAAGATGTTTCATTTTCATAAAATCAAACTTATCAGCCTTTTTATTTTATAGGTTATATTTTTGATGTCATATCTAAAAACCTTTGCCAAATCAATAAAATTAAAGGTTGGTTCTTTGAAAAGATCAATAAAATTGTTAAACTTCTAGCCAGATTGAGCAGGTTATAAAGAGAGAATATAGGAGTTCCCTGGCAGTCCAGTGGTTAGGACTTGGCGCTTTCACTGCTGTGGCCTGGGTTCAATCCCTGGTCGGGGAACTAAGACCCCACAAGGCAGGTGGCCCAGCCAGAAAAAAAAAAAAAAAGAGAGAGAGAAAGAGAGAATATACAAATTACCAGTACAAAGAGAGAGAGGGCAGGAGGGAAGGAGGGAAAGAGAGAGAGAGAGAGAAAGAGAATCACTACCAATCCTATTAAAAGGATAAGAAGAAAATGTTAAAAATAATTATATGCTAATAATTTGTCAACTTTGATGAAATGCACAAATTCCTTTGAACATAAACTATGGAAGCTACTTCAATAGAAATAGATAACATGAATAGCCAAGTATCTATTAAAGAAACTGAATTTGTAGTTTAAGACTTTTCCACAGTGAAAACTCTAGACCTAGGTGTCTTCATTGGTAAGTTCTACCAAACATTTAATAACACCACTTCTATACAAACACTTCCAGAGACTGAAGAGGAGGGAACTCTTCCCAGCTCAATTTATGAGGCCAGCATTACTCTGATCCCAAAACCAGACAAAGATATTAAAAGAAAAGAAAACTACAGACCAATATCCCTAACATGGGTACAAAAATTCTTAATGAAATTTTAGCAAACTGAATCCAGCAATATTTTAAAAACTGTAGTACACCATGACCCACTGGAATTTATGTCAGAAAGATAAGGTTGGTTCAATACTTAAAATTTAATCAATATAATTCATTATACCAACATAATAAAAAGGAAACATGATTACCTCAATAGCTACAGAACAAATATTTGACAAAATCCAATGTCTATTCAACGTTGTACTAGAAGTTCTATTTAATGCAATAAAGCAAATAAATAAATAAATAAAAAGCATCTAGATTGGAAAAGGAAAAAAGTAAAACTGCCTTTATTCACAGATTACATGGTTGTCTATGTGGAAAATTCTAAACAATTTATGATAAAAACTGCTAGAAAAAATAGAACTAATAAGTGAACTATCAAGTTCGCAGGATACAGAAATCAATTTAAAAATCAATTATATTTCTCTGAACAAGCAGTGAACAGCAAGCAATTCAAATTTATAAGAGATTACCATTTACAGGACATCAAAAATATAAAATACTTATTTTTGACCTATTAAAAACTTTTAGTTAAAAAACTCTTTCGTGTTAAAAATTATGAAACATTGCCGAGAGATATTAAAGAAAGCCTAAATAAATGGAAGTGATCCACCATAATACTGGACTACAAGGCTCAATATTGTTAAAATGTCAATTCTCCCCTAATCTACAGATTAAACACAATCCTAGTCAAAAAATCTCAGGAGGCTTTTTTGTAGGAATTGACAAACAGATTCTAAAACTTGCATAGAAATGCAAAGGATCTAGCATGCAGACCAACGTTGAAAAAGAACAGAAGGACATACACCATCCAATTGCAACACTTATATAAGCCTATGGTAATCAAGACCCTGTGGTATTGGTATAAAGACAGATATAGAGACCAACTGAACAGAATGGAGAGTCCAGAAATAAACTCACACACTTATACAACTGATTTTCAACAAAGCTACCAAGGCAAATCAGTAGAGAAAGAATAATCTTTTCAACATAGGTGCTGGAACAACTGGATCTCCATATTTAAAAAGTGAATCTTGGGGCTTTCCTGGTGGCACAGTGGTTGAGAATCTGCTTGCCAATGCAGGGGACACGGGTTTGAGCCCTGGTCTGGGAAGATCCCACATGCTGCGGAGTAACTAAGCCTGTGTGCCACAACTACTGAGCCTGCACTCTAGAGGCCGTGAGCCACAACTACTGAGCCCACGTGCCACAACTACTGAAGCCCACACGCCTAGAGCCCTTGCTCCACATGGAAGAGCAGCCCCCACTTGCCACAACTAGAGAAAGCCCACGTGCAGCAACGAAGACCCAACACAGCCAAAAATAAATAAATAAATAAATAAGTAAAAAGTGAACTTTGATCTTACCTCATACCACACAAAAAAATTAACTCAAAGTTAGTCATAGACCTAAATATAATAGATAAAACTATAAAACTTCCAGAAGAAAACAGGAGAAAACTTCAGTTACATTTAATTTGGCAAGTTTTCTTAAACAGAATATAAAAAATACAAACTATAAAAGAAAATGATCGGGCTTCCCTGGTGGCGCAGTGGTTGAGAATCTGCCTGCTAATGCAGGGGACACGGGTTCGAGCCCTGGTCTGGGAAGATCCCACATGCCGCGGAGCGGCTGGGCCCGTGAGCCACAGCTGCTGAGCCTGCGCGTCTGGAGCCTGTGCCCCGCAACGGGAGGGGCCGCGATAGTGAAAGGCCCGCGCACCGCGATGAAGAGCGGTCCCCGCACCGCAATGAAGAGTGGCCCCGGGCTTCCCTGGTGGCGCAGTGGTTGAGAATCCGCCTGCCAATGCAGGGGACACGGGTTCGAGCCCTGGTCTGGGAGGATCCCACATGCCACGGAGCAACTAGGCCCGTGAGCCACAATTACTGAGCCTGCGCATCTGGAGCCTGTGCTCCGCAACAAGAGAGGCCACGATAGTGAGAGGCCCGCGCACCGCGATGAAGAGTGGCCCCCGCTTGCCACAACTAGAGAAAGCCCTCGCACAGAAACGAAGACCCAACACAGCCATAAATAAATAAATAAATAAATAAATAAATAAATAAATATTTAAAAAAAAAAAAAAAAAAAAAAAAGAGTGGCCCCCGCTTGCCGCAACTGGAGAAAGCCCTCGCACGAACCGAAGACCCAACACAGCCAAAAATAAATAAATAAATAAATAAAGTAGGGGAAAAAAAAATTATTAAAAAAAAAAAAAAAAAGAAAATGATCAATAAATTGGACTTCATCAAAATTAGGAACTTTTGCTCTTCCAAACACAATGCTATACAAATGTAAAGGCAAGGCATAGAATGAGAGAAATTATTTTCAAACATATATCCAAAAAATGACTTGTATCTAGAATATATAAGAACCCTCACAGCTCAACAATAACAAGACAAACAACCCAATTTAAAAATGGACAAAATGGAATTCCCTGGTGGCTCAGTGGTTAAGAATCTGCCTGCCAATGCAGGGGACACAGGTTTGAGCCCTGGTCTGGGAAGATCCCACATGCCGTGGAGCAACTAAGCCCATGCGCCACAACTACTGAGCCCACACAACACAAGTACTGAAGCCCACGTGCCTAGAATGCGTGCTCTGCAACAAGAGAAGCCACCACAGTGAGAAGCCCACACACCGCAACAAAGAGTAGCCCCTGCTGGCTGCAACTGGGGAAAGCCTGCGCTCAGCAACGAAGACCCAACTCAGCCAAATAATAAATAAATAACATAAATAAATTTATTTTAAAAAAATGGACGAAAGATTTCAAAAGACACTTTACCAAAGAAAGTATATCAATGGCAAATAAGCCCATGAAAAGATGGCCAGTATCATTAGTCATTATAGCAATGTTTTCAACTGGGTGCAATTTTGCTCCTATACCCCAGAGACATTTGGTAATATCTGGAGACATTTTTGATTGCCACAACTGAGGTGGAGAGTACTACTGGCATGCAGTGAGTAGAGGCCAGGGATGCACATAAACTTCCTACAAAGAACAGAACATCCCCACACATAAAGAATTATTTGGTCCAAAATGTCATTAGTAATAAGGTTGAAAAATCCTGCATTAGAGAAATGCAAATCAAAAACACCAGTACACAGGTAGTTGAATAGGTAAATAAGTAACAACAACAACAATAACAAACAAAAACAAAAATGAGCATACCAACTGTTGTAGAGAATGTGGAGCAACTGGAACCTCATACAAAGCTGGTAGGATTATAAAATCATTATAATACTTTGGAAAATAATTTGGCAGTTTCTTAAAAAGTCAATCATAAACTTACCCCCAGCTATTCCACTCCTAGGTATTTCACCAAGAGAAATTAAGGTGTAGGGCTTCCCTGGTGGCACAGTGGTTGAGGATCTGCCTGCCAATGCGGGGGACATGGGTTCAAGCCCGGGTCTGGGAAGATCCCACATGCCACGGAGCAACTAAGCCCGTGAGCCACAACTACTGAGCCTGCGCGTCTGGAGCCTGTGCCCCGCAACAAGAGAGGCTGCGACAGTGAAAGGCCCGCACACCATGATGAAGAGTGGCCCCCACTTGCCGCAACTAGAGAAAGCCCTCGCACAGAAACGAAGACCCAACGCAGCCAAAAATAAATAAATTAATTAATTAATTAAAAAAAAACTTTATATAAAAAAAAAAGGAAATTAAGGTGCATGTTCACATAAAGTCTTATACGTGAATATACACAGCAGCTTTATTTGTAATAGCCAAGAACTGGAAACAACCTAAATGTCCACTGATTTGTGAATGGATGAATTGTGGTTTTTGCATCCAATGCAATACTACTCAGCAATTAAAAGAAACTACTAATACATACATTAACGAATATATAAACACACATGGATGAATATCAAAAATAATTATCTTGGGCTTCCCTGGTGGCGCAGTGGTTGAGAATCTGCCTGCCAATGCAGGGGACACGGGTTCGAGCCCTGGTCTGGGAAGATCCCACATGCCACGGAGCAACTGGGCCCGTGAGCCACAATTACTGAGCCTGCACGTCTGGAGCCTGTGCTCCGCAACAAGAGAGGCCACGATGGTGAGAGGCCCGCGCACCGCGATGAAGAGTGGTCCCCACTTGCCGCAACTAGAGAAAGCCCTCGCACAGAAACGAAGACTCAACACAGTCATAAATAAATAAATAAATAAATAAAAGAACGTGAATTTCTTTAAAAAAAAATAATTATTATTATCTTGAGTGAAAGAAGCCAAACACCCCCCTGCAAAAAAAGAGCCCAGTATAATTCCATTTACAAAACTCTTAAAAACGCAAACAGATTCAGAGGAACTGAAAGCAGATGGCTGGTTGCGTGGGAATGGAGGTGGCTGGGGAAGGAAGAGGAGAGACGGGATAATTATAAAGGGAGTATAAGGAAATTTTGGTGGATGATGGATATGTTTATTATCTTGATTGTCGTGATGGTTTCAAGAGTAGTTTATAAAAACTTATCGAATTATACACTTTAAATATGTGCAGCTTATTGTATGTCAATTATCACTCAGCAAAGCTGGGGAGGCATGGAGGTTGCAGCTCATGTTCTGTGTCAGTGAGTAAAATCACCCCTTCCCTCCTGGACCACATCTTATTCATAAGCCAAACACAACTCTGCAGTACTAGACTGAAAGGCAGTCAGTAACTCAGAGTATTCTTGCCTTAAAACTCTGCCTAGTAGGAGTGCCCCATATTGGATGCTACCAAAGGACGCAAGATATTGTATAGCAAATTAGTAAATTTCCCTCCCTTGCTATGTAAAGTTACTGTTTATTTTTATAATAAACTCTCATTACTAAGGATAACCCATGCATGTTAAGGAGCCCGAAAAGTACACCTACTTACACCCATCTTCCACATGCTTGCTGAAGCATTCTTCCAGAACTTCTAATCAATGCAATAAGAAAATAAAAGGTTGGTTATACATGTTATAAAGGAAGAAATAAAATCATAATGTTTATACCATTTGATTGTATACCTGGAAAATTTGGGAGAATCAAACTGAAGAATTATTAGGATTAATAATAGATTTATGTAATATGACAAGGTACAAAATTAATATACAGAATTCAGTATTTCCCAAATATCACTTAAAATACCAGCAATGTAGGATTGGGGGAAAAAATGACTCCATTCAGACAAGAAAGTCTTCACTATCCTGGTCACTTCCTCTGAATATTTTCTAATTCTTCTGTATCCTTTTTAAAGTGTTATCTTGGGAATCAACTGAAATGTATTTATGGTCATTATGCCTTTCTGGAGAAGCTATCATTGTGGTATCCAAAGTGTCATAATTTCCCCTTGATTCAGTGTAATGCCTTGGTTTCCACTTCATTCAGTGTTCTGCCCTCCACAAGCCATGGCAGGATCCATCTTACCATTTTGTTGTCTGGGAATTTACTAATGAGTTGATTTACACAAAATGTAAATACTGGATATTTTTTATACTGAATATTTTTCTATATGATGATAGACTCATTTAATTCAGGAGAGCTGTGTAGGTAAAACAACATATTTGTAATTATAGATTTAAGTTAAATAAACAAGAAAGCAAATATTTGTGTACTCAGCAACTTGTACAAATAGAATTTAAAACTTTTGCTGTATGGTATTTTTAAATATATCTCAAAATAATAGTATGAAACAATTAAAATATTTTTGATTATTTAAAACCAAATACTGTTTATTATTATAAACATCACAACTGTTTACTGTGAGACCCTGAGTCCTGAGGGCACTGAGTTCCCTCACTGTGTGTAGATTACTGAAACTTTCTAGATATGAGAGTTTCTTTTATAAAATTAATGAACTGAGAATTGGTTATCTTTAAGGCCTCTTTAGCTAAAAATTTTTGTAATTGCATGTAATCTGTACATCTCAAGTGTTTTCATCTTCTTCTTGCTTTTAAAATAGTATGCAGTAAATGTTTCCCTTTAAAGCCAAAAGCCCTGTGCTTTTTCTGTGTGTTGGTATTGTTGAAAATTTGTTTGTAATATCAATATTCTTCTATGTAACCTATTTTTAAAATGTTATTACACGGCACACAGAGAATGTAAAATGAACCATAATTCTATCTTCACTCAACTAGATTCAAAGTCGAGTCTCTAGTAAATTAATATTGCCAAAATAAAATAGGGATGACCTTTACATCCTTAAATACAAGGTTATTATTTTTATCATTGATGATATGTAAGTAATTAAAGATCAATAATTTAGCAATTATTCAAATAATATTTATCAGGCCCTCAAAGTTCTGGTAAAGTCCTTATTGAAATGTTGAAATGGAATGATACAGATCATAGAAAGAACAGGCCATGATATTAAGGATCTGGCAGTCTCAACAGAGAAGAAAATATATTTACAGCATATTTCAAGAGTGTATGTCACAGTTGACCCTTGAACAGCATAAGTTTGGACTGTTTATGCAGGATTATGCTAATGCAGGACATTCCCAAAGGTAGCTATTACCCTCTTTTTGAAGATTAGGTTCCCAGGGAAGCAGACTCTGAGATATCCATAAGTTGGGACAAATACTTGTGGGAGGGAAGAGAAGAAAAGGGGTGGGGGGCGGGTAGAGAGGAAAAGGAGGCGAGGGAAAGAAACATGATTGGGCAGAGGTAGAAGTTGGGCTAAATTGCAATCTCAACAAAGTCTTCAGCTAACTCTACAGAGAGCTCTGAAGCTGGCATAGCTCTTCAGCGTTTTCCCAAATTGGGGTGAGGGCCTTTATACCCAGCCCAACAGTTAGAGATATAAACTCAGGCCAGGCAGCCCTCTTCAGCTGAGGCACTTCCTAAGAAGACCATTCCTGAAGGGGGATCTTGATGGCACATTCCATGAGTTCTGCTTGGTTTTGAATATTATATAAATGTTATCATAGAGTATATACTTTTTGGGTGTTGCTTCTTTCATTCAACATTATGTATGTGAGATTAATACATGTCGTTTCATTCCATTTCTTTGTACCATAAAATATTTACTCATTCTACTGTAGTTGAGCATTTGCTGAGTTTTCAGGTCTTGGCTATTATGAATACTGTTGATATGGCTATTCTTGCACACGTCTTTTGATGTATATTTGCATGCATTTCTGTTGGGTATATACCTAGAAAAGGGTCATAGAATAAGTATACGTTTAGCTTTATTAAATATTGCCAAATATTTTCTAAAGTAGTCATACAAATTATACTCCCACCAATGAGTATATGTAAGAGATTTAGTTGTTCCAAATTCTCACTAATACTTAACACTGATTATTAAGTTTTAGTTATTCTGGTGCGTGTAGTGGCTCTATGGTGTTGTAATGCATTTTCCTGATGATTAGTTATGTTTACAATTTTTTATATGTTTATTGGCCATTTAAATACTCTCTTTTGTAAAGGGACTTGTGGCCATTTTTTAAATTGGGTTTTCTGTCTTTTTCTTGCTGATTTATAGGAGTCCTTTATATCCTTGGGATACAGGTCCTTTGCTTGATATATATTACAAATATCTCTCCCACTCTGTGGCTCATGTTTTCATTCTTTTATGCACAGAAGGAAAACAACTCTAGTAAAGTTGACTAAGATGTCAACAGTAGTCTTGTCTGGACGTTGTTTTTTCCTTCTTTTTACTTTTTCATATTTTCTAGTTCTTTAAGAAGCATGTAATGAGGAGATAATTTAAAACACAGTAAAAGGAATGAGTTGTCTAAGAAAAATGGCATATTTAAAACATGATGATGTAGCTTAAAGGCGACCCACTGGAAATGGTTAGCAAAGACAAGAACTTTGCTACAATTTTCCTTCACTGTTACCTATGTGCCTGCGCAAATCTGCTAGAGACACCTGGTGGACGGTGTTGAGAAGTTTACAGCAAATGTTCGAATATGCTGAAATGTGCTTAGAATGTTATAGCATAAAAGGCCAGCTTACTTACCAGGTGAGAAATGTACGTAAAACACACTCTGGTTCTCTTATCACCTCAGTTTCCAAATAACTGGAAAGACCCTTCAACTCCCAGATGGGGGTAGACCTAGTTCACCAGTGGGCTGGGTTTGACCTTGACCAGCAAACATGACAAAAATTCAGAGAGAACAAAAGACAGTGAGGTTAGGAGTAGAAATGGGACCAGTTCAGGGCTGGCTACATAGTTGGTAGCACCTGGGCAAGATGAAAATATGTAGCCCCCTGTACAGAAAACAGGAGAAAGGCTTCCATTAAAGATACTAAAATAAAAAGATGTTCCTTCCTTCTACCTTCTCTCTCTCTCGACCTGTTGTGATATTGTTTACTTGCTATTTAATGTCATTCTGGGTAAAGAAAATTTTTTAATTTAAATTATTACTGTGAATTTTACCATTCATATTTATATTGCACAATGCCAGGTTTCAGTGTAAGTATAAGAGTATTTAACTCATATGTGGAATCACCAAATTACACAGTTCATTTTTTATAGCTCATACACAGATACATATCTTATTCTTACCAGAAGAGTGGAAAGAGTGCACAAAAGTAACTCAACTGGGTTTTTTTTTTTAACATCTTTATTGGAGTATAATTGCTTTACAGTGTTCGCCATGGTTTACAACTTTTGCCATGGTTCTCTGCTAAACACATTCTCTCCTTCAGTTCTAAGGAAAATGTATGTGGAATGCCTTTTTGCCCCTATAATTCTAGATACATAAATGAAATATTAAAATAACTGTTTATGAAGTAGTCAAACAGGATTTTAAGTGTAGGATTTCTTATAGGTTAGTCACAGGTATTCTTTTTTTTTTAACATCCTTATTGGAGTATAATTGCTTTACAATGGTATGTTAATTTCTGCTGTATAACAAAGTAAATCAGCTATATGTATACATATATCCCCAAATCCCCTCCCTCTTGTGTCTCCCTCCCACCCTCCCTATCCCACCCCTCTAGGTGGTCGCAAAGCACCGAGCTGATCTCCCTGTGCTATGCAGCTGCTTCCCACTAGCTATCTACTTTACATTTGGCAGTGTATATATGTCCATGCTACTCTCTCACTTCGTCCCAGCTTACCCTTCCCCCTCCTCATGTCCTCAAGTCCATTCTCTACGTCTGCGTCTTTATTCCTATCCTGCTCCTAGGTTCATCAGAACAATTTTTTTTCTTAAGATTCCATATATAAGTGTTAGCATACGGTATTGCTAACACTTATATTTCACTTCTCGACATGCACACATCCTGCCAATCCTCTCTACCTTCAGCTTTCTGGCAAGGAAGGACAGGAAGAGAAGGAACTATGGGTGGCCCTATCTTTCCCTTTCTTTCCATGCCATCCTTTTCGGCCTATGCGATTTGCTGTAATTATACAGGAAAAACAAACAAACAAACACAAATAAGAAAGGGTATGATAGATTTCGTTGGACCTTTATGTTTCTTAGAATGCCATTGTCATCTTTTGGCATTCCAAGCAAATCCTGGTTCTTGGGGGCTGTCATCCCCCTCCCAATTAGTCATAACTGTAATACGCTTACCTTGTGCTTGCTTTAAGTCTCACTGAACCCCCATACATCATGAGTCCATAGGAATTCTGTGCTCACCGGGCACTGTGAACACTATGTGAATGGAACGGCGCTGCAGGGAAAGAGGGTGAGTACATGTTGTACATCGCACCTCTGTTCACACGTGTGCTTCACTGTCCTTTCAACTTAACTTACAAGTTCAAAGATAAAATTTTTGAGAATTTCAAGATGGCAATAGCAGAACCAAGCATGGTGCCCTTCTGAGTGAGAAGCCTTCCGCACCCGCAGAAGTCACAAGCCCATGAAGCCAGCCTAAGAATGGTTCTTTTCTCTTTTTCTTTTTCATAGGTAAAGAGAGAAAGCTCTTAATCCTATATGATCATGGCTCCTTCAGGATCAGGAGCATTGAAAATACAGCTTAGAAAAGAAAGATCATATTTAGAATTGCAGGCATTTTGTACAGAGTCAGAATTTTGGCTAGACTGATCATCAAATAGAAATTATAAGCATATAAAACATTTTAAGAAAGATGTCAATGCTAAAAACAGCTACTTCCCCTGGTCGAGTTTCAAAGATCTTTTTGTGTACATACCAGGCTTTAATTGAGTCCCCTGCCACGGAGGGGACATTCACAGTTCTTTAGGCTTGCTTAATGAACGTGTGTTACAACCTAAGTACCAAGCCAAGTACAATTAGAGTGTTAACTATGGATGTGAAAGGTTATAACTTACTGTTTCTACTCTGTCTTTGCATTTAGCACTTACAGAAAAAATAAAAATAAAAACAAAAACAAAACTGGGGGACAAGAAGGAAACTGTTGGAAAATTTTGTTTGCTTTTTCCCCCTTTTGGGAAAACAGCAGATGTGTGCAAATGTGTGGAGTGGGCAGGGCTGTTTTTGTGCGGTAGCTGTGTTTAAGGCTGGTGACAGTAACATGCTCTGGGCTGTGGATGCAGGACGAGGGGTTACGAGCAGCTGCTGTGTACTGGGCTGAGCAGACTCTTTCAGTGGATGGCTAAGCAATGTATTGAAAGTTGAAAGCAGAGACTTGACAAAGCTTGTCTGCGTGCTGAGCACTCAACAGAGGCAGAAGGTGTGGTCTGATAAGAGGGGGCAGTAGGCTTCTAGGCAAAGTGCCAGGATCAAGAATCCCAGAGATTTCTCACAGGTCTTGAGATAAGAATAACTGTGTTTATGTTTGTCTCGTATTTTCATCCGCGCTTTTACTGGCAGGAAGTTCCCTTTAGCATCTTGATGAATGTATGTATTCATGGCACCTTTCATTCTTTGGGGGATGAAGTGGATAAGTACATCATAAGTAGATAAGTGAGTGTAGCTAAGGGTTGGAAAAATCTGGCTATAAATGTCATGAGACCTTAGTAAGTAGAACGAGAGATGTGTGATCAGAGGTCAGATGAAGGCAAAAGCCTGGACAGCTCATTTGGACTGGGCGATAGAGATTGCTAGATAACCTCTAATACCTGTTTCCCATCTTCCAGGGTGATAAAATGCCTGATCTTCAGCTGCGTACACGGTTGCCCAAAATGGAGACTATACGTGTAGTCATGTGACTAGGTTCTGGTCAGTGATGTGAAAAATCACCTATCCTTCCCTTCTTCTTTGTCTTCTCTATCTTGCTGCCTAAAATGCAGATCCTGTTGTCTTAGACCTGAGAAGAAGGGCCATGGTCTGGGGCTGCGGGAGCAGCGAGATGGAGGGAGTGTGACTCCTTGAGGACTTCGGGGTCGAGCCTCCTTTCAGCTCCGGACTTTTTAGCTTTTCGAGCCTCCTTTTAGCTTTTATCTTGTTTAAGCCATTGTTATTTTGGCATTTTGCCACTCACGGTTAAACCTAATGCTACTGATACAAAGTATTACTACAAAGTTATTCTGGCTGCGCTTCTTCCAGACAGGTCTATCTTATGGACTTTACACACAGGTGCAAAGTTCTGTTTTTTCATACTCCCATCATTATAACATAGCAGAAAGCCCTTTATAGAATACTTATCCCTTGGTATGTCAAAATCTCATGCAGGGAGCCTATAACTAGTGGGTCAGAAGCCAGGGCAAAAGACTGGCAACATACAAAGGGCATTAAAAGACAATTATCGTTAGGACCCTACTCACCATGCGTGCCAATCCTTAGGAACAGTTGGATTGAGATTAAGGTGGCGGTAAGTGGAAGCACGTGGCTGGCGTACAGAGTATCAGGTAAAAGGAATCTGTAGAAAATGTTTTAAAAAGCAGATCTTGAAAAATTATTTTATTAATTAATTTAGATTTTTTAAATGCAAGCAAAACACCTAATCAGGAGGAAAAGACAGTGTTATGCCATGGCAGCTGGGAATACACAAATTTTGCTCATTAAATAAATTAATGCAAGTAAGTGTCTAACACAGTGCTTGGAGTACCGTGCTCAGTATATGTTAGCTGTTACATGATATTATGTTATTATATTACAGTAAAAGAATTAAGCCTATTAACAAATTGTCTGAATGACTGACTGAATAAAGTAAAGTCTCTCTTTTAACTTATTTTGTCATGGTTTTGTTCCCTGATAATGTTTAGGTTGTTTACGTTATACATGAAAAATAAAAGTATTAGTAGCTATGATTCATTGAGCATCTACTATGTAAGGGATGTTTTACACACACTATTTCACTTCCTTCTTACAGTAGTCCTGACAGATGACATAAATCATTTACCAGATGAAGAAACTGGGATTCAAAGAGGTTACGTGGCTTAGTACCTAACTTAAGATCACATTGTAGGTGGCATTAAACCCAGGTGTGTTAATCCAAAACCCATGCTCTTTCCCTAATACCAATTCTTACTCTTTCCTTGGTAGTAAGGTATGTGTCAAGTTTCATTTGTGGTTCACTTTGGACTATTGAAACAAAATGGTGGATCAGAATTTTTCCATAGTCATGTTATTTTTAACAGATTTTAAATCAGTGAAGATACAGTACCATATGATTGCATGAGAGAAGGAATAAATCAGCAGTTATAACATGGGAAATATGAGAAAGAAAACAAAATGTAAATTAGTAACATAGATAGGACCTAGAAACTCAATTCTGACACTGTCTACCTGAGTTAGTGGCTCAGTCCCACAAGACTGCTGCCCCACTGCAGATGCCAGTCACACGTCAGGTTGTCACCAGTGCTCTGACCAGTCGACTATAAATCAGAGGTTCCCACAAGCCCCTTTTCAGGTTTGATTAATTTGCTAGAGTGGCTCACAGAACTCAGGGAAGCTCATAGTTTACCAGTTTATTAAAGGATATGATAAAGGATACAAGAGAACAGCCAGATGAAGAGATAGATAGGGCAAGGTCTGGGAGGGTACTGAGCTCAGGAGCTTCTGTCCACGTGGAGTTGTGGTGCATCACCCTCCTAGTAGGTGGATGTGCTCACCCACCTGGAAGCTCTCCAAACCTCACACTATTGGGATTTTATGGAGGCTTCCTCACGTAGGCATGATCAATTATTAACTGCATTTCCAGTCCCTCTAGCCTCTCTAGAAAAGTTGGGGGCAGGGAGGTGGGGGAATCAGGGCTGAAAATTCCAAGCTCCTGATTACGGCTTGGTCTTTCTGGTGACGTCCGCACCCAGGAGCCATCCAGGAGGCTACCTATTAGAACAAAATATGCTCCTAGTGCTCTTATCACTTAGGAGATTACAAGGGTTTTAGGAGCTCTGCGCCAGACCCACATATATATATATATTTTTTTTAATTTATTTTTATTTTTTTCGATTATCTCACATAGGCTGTGCAAGGACTTTGGCTTTTATCCTGAGAGAGTTGAAAAACCACTGGAGGAGTTTCCTTTAAAAACTAAAAATAGAACTACCATATGACCCAGCAATCCCACTACTGGGCATATACCCTGAGAAAACCATAACTCAAAAAGAGACATGTACCACAATGTTCACTGCAATGCTATTTACAATAGCCAGGACATAGAAGCAACCTAAGTGTCCATCGACAGATGAATTGGTAAAGAAGATGTGGCACATATATACAATGGAATATTACTCAGCCATAAAAAGAAACGAAATTGAGTTATTTGTAGTGAGGTGGATGGACCTAGAGACTGTCATACAGAGTGAAGTAAGTCAGAAAGAGAAAAACAAATACCGTACGCTAACACATATATATGGAATCTAAAAAAGAAAGAAAATGGTTCTGAAGAACCTAGGGGCAGGACAGGAATAAAGACGCAGACGTAGAGAACGGACTTGAGGACATGGAGAGGGGGAAGGGTAAGCTGGGATGAAGTGAGAGAGTGGCATGGACATATATACACTACCAAATGTAAAATAGATAGCTAGTGGGAAGCAGCCACAAAGCAAAGGGAGATCAGCTCGGTGCTTTGTGTCCACCTAGAGGGGTGGGATAGGGAGGGTGGGAGGGAGATGCAAGAGGGAGGAGATATGGGGATATATGTTTATGTATAACTGATTCACTTTGTTATACAGCAGAAACTAACACACCATTGTAAAGCAGTTTTACTCCAATAAAGATGTTAAAAAAAAAAAAAAGAAAGAAAAACTATTGGAGGGTTTTGAACAGAGACATGATCTGATAGATGTTGGAAAAGGATCACTCTGGCTTCCTGAGTGATTGGATGTGGATTGTAGGAGCAAGAGAGGAACCAACATTGACTTGGCTTCCCAGAGACTGCTCTTATTGATGTGCAGGGGGAGCTCTCTTTTTATCACCTTCCATCTAAGCGACCTGGCAGATTCACCTCTCTGCCAGTCTCCTGCAAAACACACTGGCTGATGCACAAGACACTTGATCTTCATGACCAACAGGCTACTCTCTGGAACACCCCTCCATCACAATCCCCAACTCCCATTCCCATCAACTGAGGTGTATGTTTACTTGGAGTGGTTGGCTTCTTTCCAAAACTGTATATTCTGATTGTACTTTTAATAATAGATTAAATACAATGTAAAATGTTTTAAAACAGAGAATTGAAGACTTCAGAAAATAATGATGAGTCTTAAAAATTTACTGAGGGCTTCCCTAGTGGCGCAGAGGTTGAGAGTCTGCCTGCCAATGCAGGGGACACGGGTTCGAGTCCTGGTCTGGGAGGATCCCACATGCCGCGGAGCGACTGGGCCCGTGAGCCACAATTGCTGAGCCTGCGTGTCTGGAGCCTGTGCTCTGCAACAAGAGAGGCCGCGACAGTGAGAGGCCCGCGCACCGCGATGAAGAGTGGCCCCCGCTTGCCGCAACTAGAGAAAGCCCTCGCACAGAAACGAAGACCCAACACAACCATAAATAAATAAATAAATAAATAAATAAATAAATAAATAAATAAAATTTTTAAAAAAATCATTAAAAAAAAATTTACTGAGTATGAGACAATTGTAAAAATGGAGAGAAAAAAATTTAAATCCAGAATGATTATGTTCTCAGATTACATGGCAAATATTTAAAAATTCTCCCTCTAAAGGAATCAGAAACAGAGATCATACTCCCATGGGTGTGGTTTATGCAAGAAAAACAGTGCAGACCAATCAGCACACACATGCTTAAGGAAGGGCCTTAGCTTTCCGGCAAAGATTGACAATGGATGTGTATAATAGATGTTCGCAGAATATATTGGATTCTCTGTTCTATCCAATCTTCCCCCCAATAAATTGACAAACTTCTTGTTCAGATCACATTGAAGATGACTTCTCACTGCATGTTACTGATCAGTTACATTCTAAAAATGTTTATGTGGACAACAAATGCTTTTTCTTGAACCATATTCTATTTCTCCATTCTGATGACTATCAGGCAGCAGGACTAGTTTCTGGGTTTTGGTTTTTAATGTGTTTTGTGAAGAATGAACTCACTTTGACTTAAAAGTCAACCTTTAAAATTAGACTGTTAGTGGTAAGAATAAACTGTTTGAGGACCCACAATCACAAAGCACGTGCAGACTTTAAAAACTATAACCCTGTCACTAAATAAGTCATTGAATCTGCTGTGTGCAATGAAATACTATTAAAAAGAGTTTGATTTACTTTCATTTGTTTGTAATTGTAGAAAAACAGAATGCTCCAGAACATATCCTTTGGCCCCCAGAGGGCGCAAGGCTGAACGAAGTCAGAGGTGAGAGTTTAATCTCTCCAGATGGTGGCGCTACCTCCTCACCAGGGCTGCTAAACAGGATGGGAAAAGTGGTCCCACCCACCTCAGAGGACCTTCAACATGGGATTCTAGTAGTCCAAGGACTCTCTCTACCTCTGGTTTTTGAAGTGCAGTAAATATGCAAAAATTACAGAAACCTCTTTACCCTATCCCCTTCTGTCTTACCAACAGAAATAGAGTGTGTATGTGAGAGTATTAGAGAGAATTAGAGACAGAATTAGAGAGAATTAGAATGAGAGGGCACATGAGATTATGAATTTGAGAGAGAATATTAGAATGTGTGAGTATGAGAGGGTATGTGAGTAGGAAGGAGCCCACAGTGCTCCAGGCTTTAATTCTTGTAAGAAACATAATACTGTTGAAAGTACATGAACATGGCTAAATTCACAGTTCTAAATGTTTTGCCAAAGGCTAAAGCTGCAGATTTTTCCTCCAGAAGGGAAACAAAACTAAGCTCAACCCCCTCTTTGCTCTCCCTAATACTGCAGTGACATTAACTTATCCCTTAGATGTTTAGAAGAGGTTTACTAATTGAGCAGGAATTTTTCCTGTCTTCAATATTTTATTGACGTGTTTAAAGCAACATTAATAGCACAAAATCCACTATTAAGAATCTCGCACATTTAACTGCGGCACGAATATCAGTCATTTATTGACATTAACGTTATGAACACATAATGGAAAAATGCTCCTCAGAAGAGGAAGGTGGGTTTCGAGTCCCTGAGGATGGAGCTCGTCTATGTATGTACATCCACAGGGGCCAGGTGTCGGAGGAGGCAGCTCAGGAATGCCTCCAGCTGCTTCTTTGATCTGTAAGCGATCAGTCCTCCCTTGTTGGCCCACTGGTCCACTCCAGCAGCGCCTCTGTTTCCCACGTGGTACACCAACTGTGGCAAGTCAAGTCCCGAGTTGGGGTTTCTTTCCAAGCACTCTTTTAAGTCCACCATTCCCCCACCCATGGCCCTGAGGATGGCGTGAGCAGCACAAGAGTCCCACTTGAACGTGGTGTCTTCTGAGAAGATGTAAATGTCAACAAGGCCAAGGACAACACAGAGGCTCTTGTAACCAGCCCCAGCTGCCCGGAATATGCGCTCTCCACACACACGTGACAGTGCGGCCTTGACGGTCTCCTTTTCACTTGTACTAATGACAGCTGAGAACGGGTGGGAGCATTCCGCCTCAGAGCTGGGGTTTGGGGTCACTTGGCTCTGCGTTTCACTGCTGTTTCTTGTAGAGACGGGAGGCAGAAATGAATGGATATTGGTCCCCATGTAAGAAAGGCCCCAGTAGCAATGTCCTTTCCACCTGTGGAAGAGAACATTCAGTTTGTGGCCGTAGGTTATCCCATTCGTTTTTCATTGCTCATATGGCTTCCCAACTTGATGATATGAAAAATATATAACATAATGGGTCTCAAGGTCCTTAAGCCTAGAAATGGATACCAAGTAGCTAATTCATTTCTAAAAGTTACTCCCTGTGCGTGTCGCTGCCTGTGCCGTTGCAGGTTAGGAATGCTTTCAGTTTTTCTGTATTATCACACCCATCTAGGACAATGCTAAAATATTTGTGGGATTTCTGGCCTCCAGGAACAGAGCAAAGTTTCACTGCCACTTTTGGCATTTAAAGTTTAATGGGGGGAAAGATGAACAGATAAATAATCTTTTCAATCTGCAAATATTTCACAATCCTTAAGTTTTTCTTCAGTTGGGAATGCCTTTTCATTCTCTAATTCACTAGCTCCACTTTGGTTTTAACACCAAGAAAGATGGACTCATTATTTTTGGCAACAACAAAAATAGCACCTATCATTTCTCAATGTTTAACTTACTATCTATGCTGGATAGTTTATTTACAGAGATGGAAACTGAGGCTTAGAGAATGTAAGTGTAAGAATGTAAATCAGTGGTAGAATCTGCATTCAAACCCAGGAAGTCTCAATCTAGGATCTGTGCTACTAACTACTTTGTCAATCATTTCTAGGTCATGATTACGCCAGCATCCAGTCCCACTTATTTTTAACTTCTTAACGACCCTTTAAAGACAACAAACACTTTCAGTTTGGAAAAAGGCAGGGTTAGAAGAAAACTATCAAAATTCCATAGGTGTAGTTTATGACTATTAAAGAACAAACAATTCTCAGTTGCTTGAAGCAAGTCAAAGTTTAATATAAATATGTAGTTCTAGGACTTCCCTGGTGGCGCAGTGGTTAAGAATCCACCTGCCAATGCAGAGGACACGGGTTCAAGCCCTGGTCAGGGAAGATCCCACATGCCGCAGAGCAACTAAGCCTGTGCGCCACAACTACTGAGCCTGCGCTCTAGAGCCTGCAAGCCACAACTACTGAGCCCACGTGCCACAACTACTGAGCCTGCGTGCTGCAACTACCGAAGCCTGCGTGCCTAGAGCCCGCGCGCCTAGAGCCCATGCTCCACAACAAGAGACGCCACCGCAATGCGAAGCCCGCTCACTGCAACCAGAGAAAGCCCGCGTGCAGCAACGAAGACCCAACGCAGCCAAAAAACAATAATAATAAAAATCAAATAAATTTATAAATAAAAATATTCAGTCCTATACAAGTGGAAAAAAATATTATCTATTTCAATAAAAAACTGAAATCACAGGAGAAAAGCTGCTTCTTCTTGGCCTCTGCCATGCCCTGGAGCCCCGCAAGCATGGGCCATGGATCAGAGCATCTGTGCCCTGCACAGGAGTCCAGGGGAGCCTGAGGAGGGAGGAGGCATTAGAGGAAGTGATGCTGGAAGTTCTACCGGAAGAGCACCCCAGAGCCAGGTCCTAACCCTGGCCGTACCTACTCAGCTTTTCATTAGATCGTTGTCACATTTTGCCGCGAGACCCAGGGCTGAGAATAAAAAGATCCTTAATTCAAACATGCAGATTTTTAGTAGGAATACCAAATCTACTGAGTCATGGGAATGTCACGCGGAGAGATCATCTTGACAATAAGCAAAGCTGAGGTTGTAAATTCTAAAAACCATAATATACCAAAAATTTTCATCTTTTACCTGAGGGTGTTTAGGTCTTGTGATACAAAAGGTTGGTTGATGACTCCCATCAGGGGCACCCCTGTCTGTATGTCATAGACACCAATTAAAATAGTGACACACTGAAGTCCACTGGGGAAGATTCCTTGGTTGGATTTAATGTCAGCAGAACCTTTTATATACTGATAAGTTGAATCTGAAAAATGAAGCAAATTTGTTAGGATTATTTGAAATGATTACTTAGAAGACGATGATGAATACATCTACAAACCCTGTACTATATCGTTCTCTCTTCTAATTTGGTAACTGCTATGGTCTGAATGTTTATGTCCCCCCAAAATTCTTACCCCCAAAAAGTTGATGGTATTAGTAAGTGGGGCCTTTGGAAGGTACTTAAGTCCTCAGTGTGGAACCCTCATGAATGGAATTAGTGTCTTACAAAAGAGGCTCCAGAGAGATCTTTAGTCTCTTCCAGAATGTGAGGACACAGTGAAAAGGTACCAATTATGAATCAGGAAGAAGGACCTCACCTAATCATGCCGGCACCTTGATATCGGACTTCCTAGCCTCTGGAACTGTGAGAAATAAATTTCTGTTGTTTAAAAGCTACCTAGTCCATGGTATCTTGTTATAGCAGCCCAAACTGACTAAGATAGTAACCAATCAGTTTTTACCTTTGGGTGCCACTTATATTGAATTATTTTTTTGACCTCTTGTATTTCACTTTTAAGCTGCTTGTGTTTCATTTTCCCAACTATATAGAAACTCTTGGAGAGAAAGGACATGTCTATAGTTCCTATGGCAGCTAGCATAGCACCTTGCAAATAACAAGCACTCAAATATCCATCACATGTCAAAATCATTTAAAAGTGAATAGCTCAGGATAACCAAGGGGATTCCTTAGAGCTCTTACTAATCAGAGGACAAGTCCAAGGTGGATGGGAAAGCCTCCTTCCAGGAATCTGTCAGGGGTGGAATTACCTTTTTGTTTGTTTGTTTTTGTCCCTCAAATTCGAAGGAAGGAGACAATGATGGTAGTACAAGAGGAAGAAATTGATGGTACTCCTGAGAAAAAGAAGCCAAGTAGCTAGGTTTCTTCTTAAAAGACTGTACATGCCAGCAGCTGACTGCCAACATCTAATGAGTTAATGCCCAGTTAAGGCTGTGCCAGGCACAAGATCCAGAGAGCTAGCTAACAGAATCAATTCAGGATAGAATAAGAAAACAAGGTTTCTGTCCCTCAAAAACCTTAACTGAGGCTGATTTACCTTCAAGCAATGAAAGTTTCTGGAAAACATTCTTAGTTTGCATATACGATCCATAGGCTGAATATTCTCTAATTCTCTGATAACTAAAGGCATTTCTATCATTATTAATGTGCTTGTAGGATGGGGAGGGTGGGGGGAGTTTGCCTGTTCAGCGTGATTGGTTGCAGTTGTACTGGGTAGAATATGCCAGGAAGGTTGGGGGAAAAAGGGGGACTTCCGAAGATTAATACCTAGGGCATTATATTAACAGCATCATTGAGAGAGGCCTACACTTTTTAAACAATGAGCTATAGATTATGGTTCTACCATAATCACGACCACAAAATTAATGGTGAGGTTTACACAGGACTCACAAACTGACTGCTAAGAGTCACATTCAGCTGTGTTTTGCTTGGCCTGTATAGTGGTTTTGATCGTTTGCTTGTTTAGCTGAATTAGTAGCCAGTGGTTAAACTGTGAGATCTCACATAAAAACCTGGATTTTTATTTTTTTTTAAAAATCTGATGAGCTGGACAGTATTCCCAGATGGCAATAATCTGCTGGTGCTGAATGTTCTTAAAATGGCATGTGTGCTCAATTAGTTATAGCTGCTATCACTTCATTCTTCTCTCATATTTAGCAGTCTGGCCCCTGAGGTCTTTCAAAAATGAGTTAATTCAGCTTTGTATATGTGTCTGTGTGTGTGTGTGTATAAGTGTGTACACACACACACATGTTATAGATATATGTGATAGATATATGTATATAACACACACCTCAGCTCTTCGTTTATCTATTTTTTTGGCTGCACCGCACAGCTTGTGGGATCTCAGTTCCCTGACCAGGGATTGATCCCGGGCCACGGCAGTGAAAGTCATTTATCATTTTAAAAATTCAAAAAATTTAAAACTCCTAGGAGAGTTAAACCATACCCTCAATTTTTATTTTTCTAACCCCCCGCCAAAAAAAAAAAAAGGATTACTAATGAAAGCAAATAAACAGAAGCAAACACTCTCTCTACTTACCTATAGGATCCACCCAAACTCCCAAAGTGTCCTGTGGAATGTTGATCTCTATTGCATCCAGAGCTGGGTCACTAAAGACAACATCCTGATGTACAACCTTGGCTAATGCTTCAGACGCCAACTTGTTACCATTAAGGACTTTGTTGAGAAGATCTACTGTTTCTTCCTCTGTTGGACACAGTCTGATGATAATCTTTTCCCCTAGAGTAAAGACAAACTAAAGACCATTACATCTCAAGTTTCAGGGGAGAAAGAACAACAGAGGGGTGGGAAGAAACAAAAGCTGTGAGGGCACCTCAGACTAGGTGAGGGCAACATATCCATACCAGTGTTTCCTAACCTGGCTGATTGCCAGAATCACCCAGTGGCCTTCATAAAGTCATAGCTGCTCAGTGGTCAGACATGCACCTAACAGCGAGGAATGAATTCCAGGTGTCAGAGGACCTACTACTCTCCAGAAAAATGTCCACATGGGCACACAGTTTTTTGTATCTAGTTTAAGGGAGCTCATGGACCAGTTAAGAACCCTGAGTCCTTGATAATCAATCTTTATATTTTTTGCCTTTTGACTTTTCGTATACTGTGGGTCACCCTATTCATATTTGAATATGTTATTGAAAAGAATGGAGTTCTTATCAGTACAAAGAAGGGCTTCTACCTCCCTAAATTGTTTATGCTCAGTAAAGTAACATAAGATGAAGTACATTAATCTTTAAATGTGGTAAAGCGGTAGGACTCTAAATGACATACATAGAATAGCTCTCTGTGAAACCACTGGAAATCAGGATGTAAGCAAAGCTGCTTCTGCGATTGAAATCCCAAGTTACCGAATCCAGGTGCTTTACCATCACTTTAAAGACACTTCTTAGACTCTTGCTTAATGTGGTTTCCGGCCCCCGCAAAAGTAAGAAAAGAGGCTGGCAAAAACAGGCAAGTTAATAGCAACAGAAAGTCACAGCAATGCAGAATATAAATTTTTAAAAAATTAAGAAAACATGGCACTTTGGAGATTTTGTGGTATATAGACAAATACTCCTAACTAACCTAGCCATTCCAAGAACAGCAGCATTTGCATCACCTGAGAACTTGTTAGAAATTCAGAACTGCAGTCCCCATCCCAGACCTACTGAGTTCTAACAAGATCCCCAGATGATTCATGTGATCCTTAGAGTTTGGGAAGCACAGTGTGAGTCTATTACAATGATGATTCTGAAACAGCAAGAAACAATTACATGTAGTTCAATTCAATTAAATGAGACTGTAAAAGTTGGGGAATAATAATGCTAATCACTGCCACTTGCTGAGCACCTACACTAGACTCAGTAAAAGTCATGGGATCATTCAAGGGAGCAAATCATATCACATTACTCCTTTGCTTAAAATTTGCCACTGAATTCCGATTGTGCTTAAAGGAAAATCCAAACTCCTTCCTTTGAACTTCCACTGTCTCACCTCACCTCATCCACCAGCCCCTCCCCTTCGCCATGGTTCCCTGCTAAACCCATTCTCTCCTTCAGTTCTAAGGAAAATGTACGTGGAATGCCTTTTTGCCCCTATAATTCTAGATACGTAAATGAAATATTAAAGTAACTGTTTATGAAGTAGTCAAACAGGATTTTAAGTGTAGGATTTCTTACGGGTAAGTCACAGGTGTTTTTTTTAACACCTTTATCGGAGTATAATTGCTTTACAAGATCGTGTTAGTTTCTGCTATATAACAAAGTGAATCAGCTATATGTATACATATATCCCCAAATCCCCTCCCTCTTGCGTCTCCCTCCCACTCTCCCTATCCCACCCCTCTAGGTGGTCACAAAGCACCGAGCTGATCTCCCTGTGCTATGCAGCTGCTTCCCACTAGCTATCTATTTTACATTTGGTAGTGTATATATGTCAATGCTACTCTCTCACTTCATCCCAGCTTGCCCTTCCCCCTCTCCATGTCCTCAAGTCCATTCTCTACAACTGTGTCTTTATTCCTGTACAGGTGTTTTTTTTTAATCTTAAGTTTAAATGAGATTTTTCTTTCTTCTTACTGAGTGTCATAGAATTAAGTGCATTTTAATACACTGCCCATGAAGGAGACAAATTTTTCTCCAGAGTTAATCCAGAAATTAGTTTTCTTTGTAAACATGCCTCTAGATGTTTAACTATTTGTCACATGATCAGTGTTTAAAGTTCACTACTTTAATCTTCTACCATTAAACAAACAAAAACCCAGACAAACTAAAAACAATTTGTTTCTCTAAAAAGGATCAGCGATTTTGATAGTTTCCTCTCTATCACAAGGGAACTGGTGGTCCATCAAAGGAGAATTTGGTCCACAGGAAACTAATTAAATAAGAGTTAAAACTTGGTAGTAAAAGGAACCTTTTTGGTTGTCCAACTCCCTTTACAGGGGTTCTGAGACCAGAGAAGACATGAGGTGATTTCAGGGACAGGGCCTCCTCTACATTCTCAGCCAAGGTCTATGGACTCCCTAGGAGGTCTCCACAAATGGGTTTACTTGGACCTGAAATTGCCTGCAAAACTGTGTAGATGTGCGTCTTTCTGGGGGTATCTATAACTTCCATCAGATTCCCAAAGGGCCATGCAACTTTCCCAAAGGTTAAATCATACATTATTCAAATGCTACAGATTTATATCTAGAATAATACATGTGGACTTGCTAAATAATCCTAAAATGCCACATCTCCCTATCTTAAATGGCATGATATTCTGAAGTACTGAATGAAGCTTAATATTCAAATATGTCATTTACATGAAAGGGCTCCAAACATCCATTTACTTCATGATGTAAGTTGAAAATAAAAATACCATATGATAATTAAGTTATAAAAATACGTTAAGATTTTTATACTTACCCAAATCATTTGTAAACTCATTGGATTCTTCTCCGAAAATTTTTTTTCCTAAGCCTGGAAACTGAATGATTCAGAGTATGACAAAAATACAACAATAAAGAAAAAAAAAATCCCACATTTATGTTCAATTCTGAACAGATTTTCATTTTATACTTCAAATTAAATAGCACAATTAGATCTGAAATTTACAATTCCAGAAATCAATCCAAGTATAAAAAGTGAAGTCAGCTTGGTTCAGTACTTAGTTTTCTAATATTTTCCTGCTCCTTTGCCCCTTTAGAAAGTCCAAATCATGGTAGAAGTCTGGTTTCCTTATGTATTGTTGAGTCTGCAGAAGTACTTCTGGAAACTTCATCCTTCTAGTTAAGGGCCATAGAGCTAGAATGTTTACAAAGGAGATGTTTTAACTGTTGCTCCTAAACAGCACCTAAGTAGCTTATACAAGTTCATGTTATTGACCAAGTACCTGAGATGATTACTTGAGATTGGATAGAAGGTATCAGAGGATAACATTTGATTTTGTTTTCATTGTCAGGTGTGTTTTCTGTACCTGTTGGAGGTATCATTAGCCACCAGGCTAGGAAGGTGATATAGCAAAAAAGGGGAAATATTTTATTTGCCAACAATTTATGTGCCAATATAGAATTTAAAAAAAAAAAGCTAAATAGGAATTTTCTCTCATCTCTGTATGACCAGGAAGCTTTCAGACACATTTTGCTTCTGATTTTCTCTGCAGTAAAGATAATTTCTCTCAAAATATGTGCTGAATTATGATATGAGTACAGTTCTCAGGCAATAAAAGCAAGGAAATGCTTCAAATATTTGAGCTCAGTTATTCACAGATGGCCAGTAGCTTTAACAGTGCCCACAACTACTTGTTATTTTTAACTCTTTTAAAGAACAATGCAAGTCGGGACTTCCCGGGTGGTGCAGTGGTTAAGAATCCGCCTGCCAGTGCAGGGGACATGGGTTCGAGCCCTGGTCCGGGAAGATCCCACATGCCTCGGAGCAACGAAGCCCGTGTGCCACAACTACTGAAGCCCGCGAGCCTAGAGCCCGTGCTCTGCAACAAGAGAAGCCACTGCAATGAGAAGCCCACGCACCACAATGAAGAGTAGCCCCCAATCACTGTAACTAGAGAAAGCCCGTGCACAGCAACGAAGACCCAACGCAGCCAAAAATAAAGAAATAAAATAATTAAAAAAAAAAAAAAAGAACAATGCAAATCAACATGGGCTGGCACTGAGCCGATTCATCAATTCATCCAGGGCTGAAGCTCCAGTCTCCCAGCCTGCCTAGAAACCCTTTCTGAGGCTACAGTATAGGAGAGTCATGAAACTATTTTATACAAGCCAAAAGTGAATATCATTTATGTGTTCATAAGTCCTGGCATATATTTCATGAATGAACAACTGCCTGAACTTGTTATAATGCTCTGGGGCAAATATTAGCCCACAGAACTTAATGTTGATACATTTCTAATCCAGTTGTTCAACCATCCCTTCCACCCAGCTCTTGATCAGTAACAAAAATAAATTTGCTTCCTTTTTAGTTTATTGGAGCCAGATATTATAGGACATGAAAAAGTACAGTTTGTAGAAATTTCAAGGGGTCATTTATTCTCTCTTCCTGCTTGTGGTCAAGAATTCACTTAAATGATTCTAAATGATTCCTAATATTTTGAGAATTTCATAGAAACGATTCTAATATTTTGTAGGGCTTTCCGACATAAAATTCTATCCTCCCAAACCTAAAAGAAAAGAAATTATTAGATTACCATATAAAAGGCAATATAGTATTGCAAAGAGCACAGACTCGGTCAGCCTGTGTTCAAAAACCAGCCATGCCATTCACTTGCTGTGTAACCTTAGGAAAGTTATTTAACCTCTCTGTGTCTCCCTTTTCTCATCCATTACAATGAAATAATTGTTCTTATCTTATAAAATTGTTATGATTAAATTAATATATTTAAAGCCCTTAGAACAGTACCTGGCTCACAGTAAGCATTTATAAGTGTCTGCTAATGTTATTATTTGTTATTACTACTTATGAATATAATTTCTTTTCCCCAGTCAGCTTAAAAGACCTAGAATTACAATCATTGTTAGTTATAAACAATGTTTTCCTACTCAAATAAAGGGAGACTTTAAGTCTCCAGGACTCTATGAGCCCATAACTGAGGCAACCATAGATAAATGATTATGTCAAAAGGTGGGACTTAATATATCAAGTTAAAAAAAGTTATAAAACAGTATGTTCTCATTTCTTTTGAAATAAGTTGTATGTACCATGTACACACACAGAAGGAAAATATTCTAACAATATTTAGCAAAACAGCTGTGGTTTTCTCTAGTGGTAGGATTAAGAGGATTCTTATCTTTCCGTATTTAAAATTTTTTTCTGCAGCACACATTTTAGTATATTGTAGTCAAAACAAGGGGAAAAACCCAAGTTGTTTATTAGAATCCAAGGTGTTAGTAATGGGGGTAGGGGGGACGAGAAGGGGCAGGGGTGGCGAGGAGAAGGGATGCTATTCTATAGAGGGGAAAAACCACAGGGGCAAATATTCTGCAATTACATTGGCTGGGACCTTTCTTACCTTGTTCTCCATATTCTGTTTTATAACTTCCTGTACCAGTACATCAGCCAGGGTCTTGAAATCAACTGCAAACTTCTTGTTCTTTTCTCCCTCTTTCTTTTCTTCTATCAGCAGCTGGAAGAGGGCTTCCTGCTGCCTGCACGCCCGGGCAATGTTGGCAGCTTTCTCAGAGACACAGAGCAGCTCCCGGAGGATACCTGACATTTCTGAACCTGGCTTTTCAGTTGCAGCGTCTGGTGGAATCGGCACCCACCCTCCGGGCCGTCAGCTGGAAAAGTACAAGAATGTGAAAGAGAAAGCAGTTCAGAGAGTGATGTCAGGATGCCTCGGCACTGCTAACACCCAATCTGGCAGTCAACCGGCCAGCATGGCTGAACAGCTACTATAGATCACAGTCGCATCCTCCGGGTGGAAGACTAGATATCATCTAAAATTTGAAACTTATTTTTAAAGATCAAAAGATTTATAGTCTCAAATCCATTATGCAAAGAACTGAATTCTCAGTGAAAGAAAGAATTTGAATGAGAATCTACATTGTATTTACAAAACCCTAGACCAATAGGCAGGGGGATACACGAGCACAATGTTAAATGAAAGGAAAAGCCAAGTTCACGTAATGACCTTCGAATGAGCTCACAAGCTTAGCAACAACATCATTAAAGTAGTGCTCTTTCTTTCACCCTTTGGGGGAAGAAGGAAGAAGTGAAAGCCCGTTTATCCCATCAGTTTGGGGGCAACTTTCTAAAGTACCAAGCACCACACCAGCAAGCATCTTTGTGTCCTGCAGGACTCTGAGGTCACACTTGGGCTAGCAATCCAGGTGATCTCCCAACCCCAATCACCTTTTTTTTTCTATTGAAAAAGTCCCACCAGCTGTGCTGCTCTTCTAGCAAGTTTAAATAATAAAGTGAATTCAAACATGCAACTTGTTGGGACTTGAAAAGTTCTGGCTTCTAAGAGGCATGCTACCACACCTTGACATACCTATCAGGTAATTAGGAGAGAAACATTTATCAGTTTCAGTAGTAGCTGCATTTTATTGAATGCTTTAATAATTCCTATCTCAGTATTGTGAGAATTACTGTGAGGATTATCAGCCCTGCTTTACAGTCAAGGAAACTGAAGCTTAGAGAAGTTAAGCAACTTGTTTAGGGTTACACAAGACTAACCGGCAGGGCTCACACAGAAGCTCGTGTTCTTTATTATCATAACAAATATTCTACTGCTTTAAAAAAAAAAAAAGAAGTTCCTTTAATGGACTCTAGGAGGCTGAGAATTAGTACAACAATGAAGATGTCAATGCAATGGAGTTAATTGTGAATTGTCATAGCCATTTTGTCTTAATCAGGTCTGCTTTAAAAAATATATGCTGTTTTCTTAAGATTATGGGTCAACCACCCTAAGAAAATATGTCCAACCTCAACAGTAATAAAAGGAAAGTGAATAAAAACAATGAGACATCCTACTTCACTATTAGATGGGCAAAACTGTTTTTAAAGTTAATTTTCATTCTTGCAGGTGTGGTGAAACAGGTGCTGATACTCTGCTAATGGGCGTGCAAACAAGTGGGTTTCCACAGGGCAATTTGAGAAAAATGTATCAAGATCCCTAGAAATGTTATTACCTTTAGCCAGTAACTCCAGTCTGGCCCTTTTGTGTGTTAAGTCACAGTTGTGTTAAAATATTTCCACAGAAGAAGGATTAGTATTATTGACAGTAGCAAAAAGTTAAAAATAATCTTAAACATTGGTGCAATGTAAGATAGACTACAATGTAGTTCTTAAAATAATATTTTTGAAGAATATTTAATAGGGATATATGTTAATGTTATAATATTAAGTGTATATATAGTATCATAGTATGTTCCTAATTTGTGTTTATACACATATGCACTCTATACATATAGAGAGAGTCTGAAAGGCTAGTAGGTGATGTTTTAACGATAAACAGACGTTTAATGGTAATTATCACTGGGTACTAGAATTGTGGAGGAATTTTTTCATTATGCTTTTCTATAATTTTCAAATATTCTACAATAAATATATACTGCTTTTCTAATAAGAAATGATATTTTAAAATATCTTGGAACAATTAAGCACAAAGGACAAGAATTCCTCAATTCCTGGAGATAACTGTCCAAACAAAGTGGTACTGTAGTGACAACACAAACATCAGGTAGTAGAGATGATAGAGTTAAAAATTAAACAAAAACACCTGCCTACCTAAATGCCTTTTCCCCCCAAGGATTGAATAATATGTTAAAAAAATTCACTTTGGTTGACTTAAACCTCAACATTAAGAAAAACGATTATATTAATACAGCTGAGGCACTTTGACTTAGAAACAATTTATGGTATCTGTATCCTCTAAATTATAAGTTACATATAATATATACATACATGGATACATAAATATCAGTAGAATACAGAAGCTCCAAGTGTATAAATTCAGTAACTTTGATTATTTTGATATCTTGGTACATGTTATGAGGTTATTGTAAGTAAAGGAAAAAGAATCAATGAACTAACAGTACCTAAGCAGCTTTTTATCTTAAAAGCAGCATGAAGATTTTAAGGAGTCCAGCTTGAAAACTTTCTAAATTAACAATACCAGTATTGTCTATTTTACTCAACTTTGTTTAAGTCAATTTTTTTTTTTTTTGTAGAAGAAACACCGTACCACCACACCATTGGATAACTAAGAATCTCTCCCTATGACGCCCTCAGAACACTCAGGTGAGTTACCCACACAGGCTACAATCTCCAGGCACCACCCTTCTCCTCACACGGAAAACTCACCAACTTAGTCCTGATAAGTTTCTATACAGCTGCCCAGAGATTTGGAGTTTCTCACCTTTGAACCTGACCTTTATTTCCTCAATAATGACCATTCTCACTTCACCTGAGCACAGCAACTTGACCAATGGGGGAAAAACTAGCAGCTCTAAACTTCAGTCCTGTAATTAACAGGTGCACAGATTTTAAGAATTCATCATAACACAGTAAATCAGATTTTTCAGTTCCAAAGTTATCCCAGAACTCAACCTTAATCACCTTTTATTCTGAACCTAGAAAACACTACAGTGTCTTGTCAAGCTCCAGGTTGAACATGCAGTTTCAGCTTAGGACTAGGCTTTCTCCAGCCATCCTATAGAACCATCCTATAGAACCCAGAACTTCTTTAGCTCCAGGGTCCTAGCCCCCTAAAAAAAAATCTCTCACAGCTATCATCATGTACATGCAAGACTTTCTAACTAATTTGCATAGCTAGCCTGCTACTTTCTGGCTGAATGGACTATTTCCTCCAAATGAATGAGCCACGGTCCTCTGTGCTTCTCTCTGTAAGCTGCTTCCGTATCTCTCTCTCCATCTGTCCTCAATTCAATTCACTCAGCCAGGCCACAACACTCAGGGGCATAATGGACAATTTGCCCTCACTTTGAAGGACTCAACTTGAGAGAAACTGAGGGCTACATCCAATACAGAATTTCTTCGAGTTTATTAATAGCTTGTATTAACACTCATGGAAATTATCATTCAGATGATTTTTAAAAGCAGGTTTATATATGTGTTATTGGACTTCCCTGGTGGCGCAGTGGTTAAGAATCCGCCTGCCAATGCAGGGGACACAGGTTCAAGCCCTGGTCTGGGAAGATCCCACATGCGGGGGAGCAACTAAGCCCGTGAGCCACAACTACTGAGCCTGTGCTCTAGAGCCCACGTGCCACATCTACTGAAGCCCGCCACATCTCTAGAGCCCGTGCTCCGCAACAAGAGAAGCCACTGCAATGAGAAGCCCACGCTCGCTGCAACTAGAGAAAGCCACGCACAGCAGTGAAGATCCAACACAGCCAAAAATAATAATAAATAAATAAAAATAAATTTTAAAAAAAGTTTATATATGCGTTATTGACCTAAGTTGGCTTTATTTAAACATTTCAAATACTTTAAATGAAAATTATTATAGATTCATGATTAGTAAGTTATGACATTTACCATAATTTAATAGCTTTGAATATAGAAGAAATTCCTTTGGGTTAGTATTTAATGGGTATTCTGGCAACCACGTGTTAGAATTATCTAAGGCACCTATTAAAAAGACAGATTTCTGGGGCTCCATCCCCACTTAGTGAATCAGAATCGCTGGGGACAGGGTCCAGGAATCTGTAGTTTTGTCAGCCTCCTAGATGATGCTAAACTCTGAGATTTAATATCTACTGTTCTTCAGGCTGTTCATTCATCTTTAATACTATGCTGGTAATTTCAGGGGGGCTGGCACCTGGTGGCCAGGTATCTTGGTGAAACCATGTGCTATCAGTTATTCATATGCAGAGAAAAAGCCCAAGTTAAAATAATAATCGCTAACATTAGGTACTTACTATATGGCAGGCATCCTTCCAAGCACTTTACATATGTTTTTACATATGTTAATTCGTTTAATTCTCACACAACCCTATGAAGAAGGTACTATTATCTCTATTTTACTGATAAAGTAACTGAGGCACAGGAGGGTAAATAATTTGCCCAAAATCACACAGCTAGGAAGTGGCTGGGACAAGATTCAATCCCAGGTGAACCGGCAGAAACCCAGTTTTTTTGACTAAAGCACACTGTTAGCCAGTGCTCTGGCCAATAAAATCCTTTCATAACTTGTTAGCTGTTAACTAAGGGAAGAAATGAGCAATCACTGGATAAATAATCACAAGAATATTATTATTATAAGGTATATTATATATCAAAAAGGAGAGAAACACACACACCTCCCTGATAGCTGTCAGTAGTTTGATTATTAAAAAATCACTATTTGATACTCACTTTCCTTCTGCTCTCAGGAAAACCTTTCCCCTAGCTGATCCTCAGTCTCAGTGTAAACCATCTTTGCTGGATAGTAAAAGCTCATCTATGTTCTACTGATATCTCTCTTAACTGGCTGTCTTGGCATGAGGGGCGGGGAGGGGGTCAGCTCATGCCAAATATCTAATTCCTCTTGTATTTGTTTGCTAGGGCTGCCATAACTAAGTGCCACAGACTGGATGGCTTAAACAACAAATTTATTTTCTCACAGTTCTGGAGACTGGAAGTCCAAGACCAAGGTGTCAGCAGGGTTGATTTCTCCTTGGCTTGCAGACTTTCCTCTGTGGACGAGCATCTGTGGGTGTCTCTCCCTCTTTTATAAAGACTCCATTCAGATTGGATTAGGGCCCACCCATATGACCTCACTTAACCTTGAACTGAGTTAAGTTAAAGGCCCTATCTCCAAATACAGTCACATTATGAGGTACTGGAGAGTTAGGGCTTCAATGTACAAATTTAGAGAGAATACAATTTAGCCCAAAGAGACCTTGATAATCTTAGCAAATGCCAACCCAATCTATTCCTTTGTCTTCTTTTTTCTGGCCAAACAGGGAACTGGGGTAGGGTTCTCTTTCCTGTTTATGTGGTCAATAAGTTTAATTCTGTAAGACAATCTTTCCCACTAGGAGCTACTCACTTTAACAGCCAAATCATTAATGATCAGTGAACACTGAAATACTCTAATAAGCCTTATTTTGTGACAACCCATTTCAAGTCACATTTGAGCAGAACAGGATTAAAGAAGTTACATTCCTCACCATCTCAGACCAAATGTATATCTACATGTTTACATAAGATCATGTCACAGTGTCAGATAGAAACAGTCTCTTTAGCTTTCATGGGATTTTCACATCTATTAGAGAAACACTGAATAAATGGAAGTAGGCCAATTAGAAAAAAAAAAGCTCTTAAGACTTTTCCTGGAAGCCCAAATCTCTCTACAAAGACAAAACTCAATTTTAATTTCTGACCATCTTATCATCTCATCAGAACACCAGATATTAAAAATCATATCTGAATAATATACACATATTTCAGACATGATAAACAGTAAAATGGGAAAGACATAGGCTTCGGAATCAGATAGACCTGGGTTGAAAACCAGGGCTCTGCCATCAACTAGCTGTGTGGCATCAGGTAATTGACCTACCCTCTCTGAGCCTCTCTCTTCATCTGTAATATGAAGATAATACATATCTTGCAGGGACACTGTGAAGATCAAAAGAGATATTTCTGGAAAAGTACCAAGCACAGAGCCTTGCATATAGTAGATAACAAATGACAGCTATGACTATTAAATACAACTTCACAGAGCCCACAATCACAGTCCTTACTTGAAAAATAAGAAGTCGGCAACTTTATATGGGTCACTGAAATCTTTTCTGAAAATGTACTACTCCATTAAATCTAAAAGGCTGGAAACTACTTGTAATTCTTTGAATGACCCAGAAAAAAGTTCCTTTATGCAGGCCAGATCTGATTGCTTCAGCTTCTGGGTGTCTGGGTGGAAACTTTGGCTCCCGGAGGCTGAAGACTACTCTGGCTTCATGGTAGACCATCTACAGATGGCTCAGGAGCGTCACTATTTTGTCAAGGGGGATATTTTGTCGGGAAATTTGTGGAGATTCTAGAGCCAAGGGTGTCTGTTTTTGTGTGATGAGCCTGGTTGTACCAGAAGCTGGCCATGCCCTTGTGTTGCTCACGGTGACAGAAATGTGACAACATAGATGAGGGCCCTCAACAAAACAGAACTGCTCGTTAATGAATAGGCAAGTAGGTCAAAGCATTTCTGTTGACATTCATTTCTTCCTGCAGATAACCTACTACTTTTACAGAGCCCACATTTTTGCCCATTAGACAATGACTCCACCCCCCCATCCCCACAATTCATAAACTGAATTCAGTCTGTCACTCATCCTCTGAAGACTGGCAATTTGAAACTACCGTGTGGTGGCCCTGCCTGACTGCTATTGCTGTTGGGGAAGAAGGTCTGACTTCCATGAAATACCTGGGTGCTTTACAAGAAGTGTTTTTGGTGACCTCTCCCAAAGGGGTGCAGCTGGCCAGGACTCTCCCTAGGTGGGCACATGCTGAGGGGCTGACCAAGGCTCTAAATTAGCTCACATTGCTATTGTAGGGGAAACAGAGACCTTGTTCCTCTTCCCCTTCCAGGTTAGGGCTGCTTTAGGCAGTAGTTTAAAGAATGGAATGGGCTTCCCTGGTGGCGCAGTGGTTGAGAATCTGCCTGCCAATGCAGGGGACACGGGTTCGAGCCCTGCTCTGGGAAGATCCCACATGCCGTGGAGCAGCTGGGCCCGTGAGCCACAACTACTGAGCCTGCGCGTCTGGAGCCTGTGCTCCACAACAAGAGAGGCCGTGATAGTGAGAGGCCCGCGCACCGCGATGAAGAGTGGCCCCTGCTTGCCACAACTAGAGAAAGCCCTCGCACAGAAACGAAGACGCAACACAGCCATAAAAAAGTTAAAAAACTAAAAATAAAAAATGAATGGAAGCTGCCAGAAAGGATGAGGAACAGAAGTGAGCCCACACAAAGTATGTAATGGGCTCAACTGGAGTAGCCAACGATGGCTAAAGTGCAACTTGCTAACAATAGCCTCCCCTGACATCCCTAGGAAATGCTCATCTACCCACCTGGTTACCTAGGCCAGAAGGAAAACTGTACCACAAGCATTAACAGGCATTTACAAACACTAACTTTTAGGTCATCGGAAACTGAATTGCCCTTCCAGTGTATGAGCTTTGCTCAACTTTCAGATATTTGATCATCACACATTTCTCAGAATCCACTAAGCAGTACAGCATGGGACTGCCTGTACTTCTTTAGTGCTGTTTCACTTTGATCCCTGCGATGTTGCTGTCATCACTTCATAGTCTCTGATTAAGTTTAGCATTTTAGTGGCTGATTTCCCACCATCTGTCCATTTACTCCCATGCTCTGGGCAGATCATTAATTTGCACATGCTGTTCCCCCTAGCTGACATGCCCTTCCTCCTGCCTTATGCCTAATGTCTACTCACCTTCTCAGAATCAGTTCAAGGGCAAGAAACTTGAACAGATACTTCATAAAAGAAGATGTTCAAATGGCCAATAAATATATGGAAAGATAGTGTAGCTTGTTAATAATCAGGAAAATGCAACTTAAAAGTCGCAACAGGGTATCACTGCATGTCCAACCGAAGAGCTAAAAGTAAAGATTGAAAATGTCAAGGTTTGATGAGGATGTAGAGCAATGAGGCTCATACTGCTGGTGTGAATGAAACTGGTACAACCATGTTGGAAAATTGTTTATAGTTTGTTGAATATAAGCATAACCTATGACCTAGCAATTTCTCTTATAGACTTGTACTCAACAGAAATTCCTGCACATATACATTAAAAGACATGTACAAGAATATTTATGATCAGCAAAATTTGTTGCAGTAACCTCACACTAGAAATAACCCAAGTGACCATCAACACTAAAATGAAATAAACTGTGGCATACTTGCAAAAGAAAATACTATACAGCAGTGAGAATTAATGAATTATTGCTATAGGCAACAACGCGGATGCATCTCACAAAAACATACTGCTGAGTGAAAGAAGTCAGACACAAAAAATATACGTGGAACAATTTAATTTAGTTGAAGTTCAAAAAAAGGCAAAACTAACTTATGGTGTTAGAAGTTGCAGTGGTGGTTACCCTTGGAGAAGGAGGAGGGATTATTGATGGGGGTAAATTATGGGGCTTTTAGGCACTGGGAATGTTCTAGATCTGAGTGATGGTTACATGGGTGGGTCGACTTTGTGTACATTCATCAAGCTACACCCTTAGGACTTGCATACTTTTCTGTATGTATTTCTATTTAGATAGAAAGTTTTTTAAAGGGTGGGTGTGTGGAGAGAGAGGAGAGTCAGTTCGACAGTTGGCTCCTCCAGGAGCCATGCCTGACCCTCCATCTTGGGTACCTGGGCCATAGGAGAACGGAAGCAGGACAAATCTCTATCCCAGCTCTCCAACACACCATACATTGGTTTGCTTACCTATGCCCTTGTCTGGCAGGAGATTTAAACGTGCATGGTTTCTTATGACTCTTAGCGCATACCTCAGGGGTGTTCAATAAATGTTGGCTTATGAATTTTCTCTTAGCTTTGTAAATACAGAATTCATCTTTGTCATATTGTTTATTATACTTGTATTTTATCAGCATTACCCAGGTGCCATTAGGCATGTGGGCCCATATTTATTTATATCAAAGTCTACATATATTCTACATTCATTTACAAAAAAAACCAAAGCTGTATCTGGATGACTAGCAACTGAACCACATTTTTGAGCACCAAATCGGAATCTGATATTATGCTCTGACATCTGGAGGTGGCCTATCTTGATTAATTTTGTTGATTAAATAGCCAAAAATGCTGAGTTTAATTTGGTTTTGTTAGAGAAGACATTAAATATG